>NW_018396440.1:30407-34879 GCF_000003195.3 Sorghum bicolor | reverse complement strand
TTAGAAAATCAATTCGGACGCACCCAATGGAACTCCTAGATGACTTGTTTCATATGGAATCTCGCTTCGTTCTGTTTGGAGACAATGTTAGTTTCAGTGCAAGATAGGTCCATAGTTTGTGCCTAATGCACCATAGTCTAAGAAACCATTTTTGACACACCTGTTTGTACTCCTAGATGAAGAGGCTCAAGTGGAAGCTCGGTTCGGTCAGTTTGGAGATAGTGCTAATCTTCATGCAAGATAGGTGCTTGGTGCACGGTTTGCATGGAACAAACCATATGCTTGGAAATCAATTTGCATGCACCCGATGGAACTCCTTGATAACGTGTGTCATATGGAATCTCGATTTGGTCCATTTGGAGACATTGTTAGTTTCGGTGCAAGATAGGTGCACAGTTTGCACCTTATGCACCACAGTCTAAGAAACCATTTTGGACGCACTTGTTGGTACTCCTAGGTGAAGGGGCTCAAGTGGATGCTCGGTTCGGTCTAATTGGAGATAGTGCTAATCTTGATGCATGATAGGTGCACGGTTTGCATGCAACATACCAAATTCTTAGAAATCAATCTGGACGCACATGATGGAACTCCTAGATGACGTGTGTCATACAAAATCTTGCTTTGGTCTGTTTGGAGACAGTGTTAGTTTCGGTGCAAGATAGGTGCCAGGTTTGCACATAATGCAGCATAGGCTAAGAAACCATTTTGGATGCACCCGATGGTACTCCTACGTAAAAGGCTCAAGTGAAAGCTCGGTTTGGTCTATTTGGAGATAGTGCTAATCTTGATGCAAGATAGATGCACGGACTGTATGGAACGTACCATATGCTTAGAAATTAATTTGGACACACCCGATAGAACTCCTTGATGACGTGTGTCATATGGAATCTCGCTTCGGTCCATTTGGAGACATTGTTAGTTTCAGTGCAAGATAGGTGCATAGTTTGCACCTAATGCACCATAGTCTAAGAAACCATTTTGGACACACCTGTTGGTACTCCTAGGTGAAGGGGATCAAGTGGATGCTCGGTTCGGTCTGTTTGGAGATAGTGCTAATCTTGATGCAAGATAGGTGCACAGTTTTCATGCAACATACCAAATGCTTAGAAATCAATCTGGACACACATGATGGAACTCCTAGATGACGTGTGTCATACAAAATCTTGCTTTGGTCTGTTTGGAGACAGTTTTAGTTTCGGTGCAAGATAGGTGCCAGGTTTGCACATAATGCAGCATAGGCTAAGAAACCATTTTGGACGCACCCGATGGTACTCCTAGGTAAAAGGCTCAAGTGAAAGCTCGGTTTGGCCTATTTGGAGACAGTGCTAATCTTGATGCAAGATAGATGCACGGTCTGTATGGAACGTACCATATGCTTAGAAATTAATTTGGACACACCCGATAGAACTCTTTGATGACGTGTGTCATATGGAATCTCGCTTTGGTGTGCTTAGAGACAATATTAGTTTTGGTGCAAGATATGTTCTTGGTTTGCGCCTAATGCACCAAAGTCTAAGAAACCATTTTGGAGGCACCTGTTGGTACTCCTAGGTGAAGAGGCTCAAGTGGAGGCTTGGTTCGGTCTGTTTAGAGATAGTGCTAATCTAGATGCAAGATAGGTGCACGATTTGCATGGAAAATACCATATGCTAAGAAATCAATTTGGACACACCAAATGGAACTCCTAGATGACATGTGTCGTATGGAATCTCACTTCAGTCCGTTTAGAGACATTGTTAGTTTCCGTGCAAGATAGGTAACCGGTTTGCACCTAATGCACCAAAGGATAAGAAACCATTTTGGATGCACATGATGGTACTCCTAGGTCAAAGGGCTCAAGTGAAAGCTCGCTTTGGTCTGTTTGGAGATAGTGCAAATCTTGATGCAAGATAGATGCACGGTTTTGCATGGAACATACGATATGCTCAGAAATCAATTAGGACGCACCTGATATAACTCCTTGATGATGTGTGTCATATGGAATCTTGCTTCAGTTCGTTTAGAGATAGTGTTAGTGTTGGTAGAAGATATGTGCACGGTTTACGCCTAATGCACCGTAGGCTAAGAAACCATTTTAGACGCACCCGATGGTACTCGTAGTTGAAGAGGCTCAAGTGGAGGCTTGATTTGGTCTATTCGAATATAGTGCTAATCTTGATGCAAGATAGTTGCACAGTTTGCATGGAACGTACCATATGAAAGAAATCAATTTGGACGCACCCAATGGAACTCCTAGATGACGTGTGTCATATGGAATCTCGCTTCGGTCTGTTTGGAGATAATGTTAGTTTCGGTGCAAGATAGGTGCATAGTTTGTGCCTAATGCACCATAGTCTAAGAAACCATTTTTGACACACCTGTTTGTACTCCTAGATGAAGAGGCTCAAGTGGAAGCTCGGTTCGGTCTGTTTGGAGATATTGCTAATCTTGATGCAAGATAGGTGCACGGTTTGTATGGAACATACCATATGCTTGAAAATCAATTTAGATGCATCCGTTGGAACTCCTCGATGACGTGTGTCATATGGAATCTCACTTTTGTCTATTTAGAAACAGTGTTAGTTTTGGTGCAAGATATGTGCATGGTTTGCGCCTAATGCACCATAGTCTAAGAAACCGTTTTGGAAGCACCTGTTGGTACTTCGGTGAAGAGGCTCAAGTGGAAGCTCGGTTTGATCTGTTTGGAGATAGTGCTAATCTAGATGCAAGATACTTGTAAGATTTGCAATGAACATACCATATGCTTAGAAAATCAATTCGGACGCACCCAATGGAACTCCTAGATGACTTGTTTCATATGGAATCTCGCTTCGGTCTGTTTGGAGACAATGTTAGTTTCAGTGCAAGATAGGTGCACAGTTTGTGCCTAATGCACCATAGTCTAAGAAACCATTTTTGACACACCTGTTTGTACTCCTAGATGAAGAGGCTCAAGTGGAAGCTCGGTTCGGTCAGTTTGGAGATAGTGCTAATCTTCATGCAAGATAGGTGCTTGGTGCACGGTTTGCATGGAACATACCATATGCTTGGAAATCAATTTGGATGCACCCGATGGAACTCCTTGATGACGTGTGTCATATGGAATCTCACTTTGGTCTATTTAGAAACAGTGTTAGTTTCAGTGCAAGATATGTGCATAGTTTGCACCTAATGCACCATAGTCTAAGAAACCATTTTGGACGCACTATTTGGTACTCCTGGGTGAAGAGGCTCAAGTGGAAGCTTGGTTCGGTCAGTTTGGAGATAGTGCTAATCCTTATGCAAGGTAGGTGCATGGTTTGCATGGAACATACCATATGCTTGGAAATCAATTTGGATACACCCGATGGAACTCCTTGATGACGTGTGTCATATGGAATCTCGCTTCGGTCCATTTGGAGACATTGTTAGTTTCAGTGCAAGATAGGTGCATAGTTTGCACCTAATGCACCATAGTCTAAGAAACCATTTTGGACACACCTGTTGGTACTCCTAGGTGAAGGGGATCAAGTGGATGCTCGGTTCGGTCTGTTTGGAGATAGTGCTAATCTTGATGCAAGATAGGTGCACAGTTTTCATGCAACATACCAAATGCTTAGAAATCAATCTGGACACACATGATGGAACTCCTAGATGACGTGTGTCATACAAAATCTTGCTTTGGTCTGTTTGGAGACAGTTTTAGTTTCGGTGCAAGATAGGTGCCAGGTTTGCACATAATGCAGCATAGGCTAAGAAACCATTTTGGACGCACCCGATGGTACTCCTAGGTAAAAGGCTCAAGTGAAAGCTCGGTTTGGCCTATTTGGAGACAGTGCTAATCTTGATGCAAGATAGATGCACGGTCTGTATGGAACGTACCATATGCTTAGAAATTAATTTGGACACACCCGATAGAACTCCTTGATGACGTGTGTCATATGGAATCTCGCTTTGGTGTGCTTAGAGACAGTATTAGTTTTAGTGCAAGATATGTGCTTGGTTTGCGCCTAATGCACCAAAGTCTAAGAAACCATTTTGGAGGCACCTGTTGGTACTCCTAGGTGAAGAGGCTCAAGTGGAGGCTTGGTTCGGTCTGTTTAGAGATAGTGCTAATCGATGCAAGATAGGTGCACGATTTGCATGGAAAATACCATATGCTAAGAAATCAATTTGGACACACCAAATGGAACTCCTAGATGACATGTGTCGTATGGAATCTCACTTCAGTCCGTTTAGAGACATTGTTAGTTTCCGTGCAAGATAGGTAACCGGTTTGCACCTAATGCACCAAAGGATAAGAAACCATTTTGGATGCACATGATGGTACTCCTAGGTCAAAGGGCTCAAGTGAAAGCTCGCTTTGGTCTGTTTGGAGATAGTGCAAATCTTGATGCAAGATAGATGCACGGTTTTGCATGGAACATACGATATGCTCAGAAATCAATTAGGACGCACCTGATATAACTCCTTGATGATGTGTGTCATATGGAATCTTGCTTCAGTTCGTTTAG
>NW_018396440.1:4264-27840 GCF_000003195.3 Sorghum bicolor | reverse complement strand
CTCAAGTGAAAGCTCGGTTTGGTCTATTTGGAGATAGTGCTAATCTTGATGCAAGATAGATGCACGGTCTGTATGGAACGTACCATATGTTAAGAAATCAATTTGGACGCACCCAATGGAACTCCTAGATGACTCGTGTCATATGGAATCTCGCTTCGGTCTGATTGGAGACAATGTTAGTTTCGGTGCAAGATAGGTGCATAGATTGTGCCTAATGCACCATAGTCTAAGAAACCATTTTGGACGCACTATTTGGTACTCCTGGGTGAAGAGGCTCAAGTGGAAGCTTGGTTTGGTCAGTTTTGAGATAGTGCTAATCCTTATGCAAGGTAGGTGCATGGTTTGCATGGAACAAACCATATGCTTGGAAATCAATTTGGATGCACCCGATGGAACTCCTTGATAACGTGTGTCATATGGAATCTCGATTTGGTCCATTTGGAGACATTGTTAGTTTCGGTGCAAGATAGGTGCACAGTTTGCACCTTATGCACCACAGTCTAAGAAACCATTTTGGACGCACATGTTGGTACTCCTAGGTGAAGGGGCTCAAGTGGATGCTCGGTTCGGTCTGTTTGGAGATAGTGCTAATCTTGATGTAAGATAGGTGCACGGTTTGCATGGAACATACCATATGCTTGGAAATCAATTTGGATGCACCCGATGGAACTCCTTGATGACGTGTGTCTTATGGAATCTCGCTTTGGTCTGTTTAGAAATAGTGTTAGTTTCAATGCAAGATATGGGCATGGTTTGCGCCTAATGCACCATAGTCTAAGAAACCATTTTGGAAGCACCTGTTGGTACTCCTAGGTGAAGGGGATCAAGTGGATGCTCGGTTCGGTCTGTTTGGAGATAGTGCTAATCTTGATGCAAGATAGGTGCACAGTTTGCATGCAACATACCAAATGCTTAGAAATCAATCTGGACACACATGATGGAACTCCTAGATGACGTGTGTCATACAAAATCTTGCTTTGGTCTATTTGGAGACTGTGTTATTTTCGGTGCAAGATAGGTGCCAGGTGTGCACATAATGCAGCATAGGCTAAGAAACCATTTTGGACGCACCCGATGGTACTCCTAGGTAAAAGGCTCAAGTGAAAGCTCGGTTTGGTCTATTTGGAGTAGTGCTAATCTTGATGCAAAATAGATGCACAGTCTGCATGGAACGTACCATATGCTTAGAAATTAATTTGGACACACCCGATAGAACTCCTTGATGACGTGTGTCATATGGAATCTCGCTTTGGTGTGCGTAAGGACATTATTAGTTTCGGTGCAAGATATGTGCATGGTTTGCGCCTAATGCACCAAAGTCTAAGAAACAATTTTGGAAGCACCTGTTGGTACTCCTAGGTGAAGAGGCTCAAGTGGAGGCGTGGTTCGGTCTGTTTAGAGATAGTGCTAATCTTGATGCAAGATAGGTGCACGATTTGCATGGAACATACCATATGCTAAGACATCAATTTGGACACACCAGATGGAACTCCTAGATGACATATGTCATATGGAATCTCACTTCAGTCCGTTTAGAGACAGTGTTAGTTTCGGTGCAAGATAGGTAACCGGTTTGCACCTAATGCACCATAGGATAAGAAACCATTTTGGACGCACCCGATGGTACTCCTAGGTCAAGGGGCTCAAGTGAAAGCTCGGTTTGGTCTGTTTGGAGATAGTGCTAATCTTGATGCAAGATAGATGCACGGTTTTGCATGGAACATACGATATGCTTAGAAATCAATTAGGACGCACCTGATATAACTCCTTGATGATGTGTGTCATATGGAATCTTGCTTCGGTTTGTTTAGAGATAGTGTTAGTTTTGGTAGAAGATATGTACACGGTTTACGCCTAATGCACCATAGGCTAAGAAACCATTTTAGACACACCCGATGGTACTCGTAGTTGAAGAGGCTCAAGTGGAGGCTCGATTTAGTCTGTTCAGATATAGTGCTAATCCTGATGCAAGATAGTTGCACAGTTTTCATGGAACGTACCATATGTTAAGAAATCAATTTGGACGCACCCAATGGAACTCCTAGATGACTCGTGTCATATGGAATCTCGCTTCGGTCTGATTGGAGACAATGTTAGTTTCGGTGCAAGATAGGTGCATAGATTGTGCCTAATGCACCATAGTCTAAGAAACCATTTTGGACGCACTATTTGGTACTCCTGGGTGAAGAGGCTCAAGTGGAAGCTTGGTTTGGTCAGTTTTGAGATAGTGCTAATCCTTATGCAAGGTAGGTGCATGGTTTGCATGGAACAAACCATATGCTTGGAAATCAATTTGGATGCACCCGATGGAACTCCTTGATAACGTGTGTCATATGGAATCTCGATTTGGTCCATTTGGAGACATTGTTAGTTTCGGTGCAAGATAGGTGCACAGTTTGCACCTTATGCACCACAGTCTAAGAAACCATTTTGGACGCACTTGTTGGTACTCCTAGGTGAAGGGGCTCAAGTGGATGCTCGGTTCGGTCTAATTGGAGATAGTGCTAATCTTGATGCATGATAGGTGCACGGTTTGCATGCAACATACCAAATTCTTAGAAATCAATCTGGACGCACATGATGGAACTCCTAGATGACGTGTGTCATACAAAATCTTGCTTTGGTCTGTTTGGAGACAGTGTTAATTTCGGTGCAAGATAGGTGCCAGGTTTGCACATAATGCAGCATAGGCTAAGAAACCATTTTGGATGCACCCGATGGTACTCCTACGTAAAAGGCTCAAGTGAAAGCTCGGTTTGGTCTATTTGGAGATAGTGCTAATCTTGATGCAAGATAGATGCACGGTCTGTATGGAACGTACCATATGCTTAGAAATTAATTTGGACACACCTGATAGAACTCCTTGATGACGTGTGTCATATGGAATCTCGCTTTGGTGTGCTTAGAGACAGTATTAGTTTTGGTGCAAGATATGTGCATGGTTTGCGCCTAATGCACCAAAGTCGAAGAAACCATTTTGGAGGCACCTGTTGGTACTCCTAGGTGAAGAGGCTCAAGTGGAGGCTTGGTTCGGTCTGTTTAGAGATAGTGCTAATCTAGATGCAAGATAGGTGCACGATTTGCATGGAACATACCATATGCTAAGAAATCAATTTGGACACACCAAATGGAACTCCTAGATCACATGTGTCATATGGAATCTCACTTCAGTCCGTTTAGAGACATTGTTAGTTTCGGTATAAGATAGGTAACCGGTTTGCGCCTTGTCGACGAAAGCTGGTCGGCAGTCTACCTTGGGGTATACCCACGGTAGTAGTTTATCGGTAGACGGTGCGCAAACTACGAACTCGATGGTGACGCAAGACTCGGACAAGCTTTTTATCCAGGTTCGGCCGCCGAGTTGGCGTAATACCTACGTCCTGCGTCTGGTTGTATTGATTTGTGTTGAGAGAATCGTATATCCTAGGGGGGTCCCCTGCCTCTCCTTATATAGTCTGAAGGGCAGGGTTACAGATCTGGAAACTAATCCTAGTCGGTTACAATTGTCATAGATAGTTCGATATCAATTCCTATTCTAACCGACTAGAATCCTGCTTGATCTCCACATCTTGCTTCCTTGCGCGAAACTCCAGGCTGTCGGATCAAGCCTTGAACTCGTCTCGTAATGGGCCAAGCCTCCTGGCGGAAGTCTAGCCGTAAGGGTATAGGGGTTTATACCCCCACAGCTAGTCCCCGAGCACCATGTATTGTGATGTAACACGCCGTCTTGAGTTTCTTCGATCAGTGAGACTTGACGTCTTCAATAAGTGGGAAAGTCGCCCAAACAGTTGCAACAGTATTTTGACCAACTCAAAAAACAGTTGATCAACATTGACATCGAAGAAGCAGGTTGTTTGAAGAATGCATGGTGCTCTAAATTGAAAAAGATTTCTTTCCTGGTGAAGTGTGCCCACTTTACTTTTTTGAAAGGTATAAACATCAAAAAAGCAAGCATATTCACCGCAAGGTGAAGTGTGCCCACTTAGTCCCCGAGCCTGGTAGTAGGTGACGTAGGCACGTGGTGCCAGGGTCAAAATAAAAGTCCTCAAAGAAATTCTGAAACTGAGATGCATCGCCAGATGCATCGTACCGATGTAGTCCCCGAGCTTGCTGGAAGGCGAAGTATGAGCCTTGTAGCAAGGTCTAAAAAATTGAATTTACCAGTCCGTCTACAATTGAATAGACCAATCGACCAGTCCCCAAGCACCAAGTGCGCTCCTTAGAATTCTGTGTTGCTGTACTGTACGACCAGTCCCCGAGCATCGAGTGCTCGGTGGTCAGTGCAGGCTTTAAAGCTTCGAGCTGATAGACTGGACGACCAGTCCCCGAGCGTCGAGTACTCGGTGGTCGGTGCAGTCCTTGAAGCTTCTAGCTGATAGACTGGACAACCAGTCCCCGAGCGTCGAGTACTCGGTGGTCGGTGCAGTCCTTGAAGTTCCGAGCTGATAGACTGGGCGACCAGTCCCCGAGCGTCGAGTGCTCGGTGGTCGGTGCAGTCCTTGAAGTTCCGAGCTGATAGACTGGGCGACCAGTCCCCGAGCGTCGAGTGCTCGGTGGTCGGTGCAGTCCTTGAAGTTCCGAGCTGATAGACTGGGCGACCAGTCCCCGAGCGTCGAGTGCTCGGTGGTCGGTGCAGTCCTTGGATTGTTGACTCTCTGGCATATGTGTCTTCTTGTTTTTGAAAAGATCTTTCCAGTTAAAGTTGACGTGACGAGACCTCCTGACGGGGTGTCAGATGGATGCATGAAAAATTGCGCCTGGCAACTGTGCAGCCGCCCTTTGCATGGTTTGAGAAAAGGAAACCATCAATTGGTACGAAAACTCCGCCGCATTAATTGTCTATAATCATTGTAAACTGAAACGCCGCATCCGCCGCATGGCCTGCCCACTTCCCGAGAATACGGGAAGTGGGAGAGGTGGAGTTACGGGTTATAAGAGCCTGACAGTTCCGCCTGTACTGCTTACCCTGCCATTGCCTTCAAGCCTTCCGCTCTCGCCTCCTTCAACCACCTGCATCTTCCTAACTCAAGCCCACTTTCGCACCTCCAATGGCGAAGAGCGACTCCAAGAAGAGGGCCGAACTGATGGCCAAGGAGTGGAAAAAGTCCAGCAGCACCACGAAATCTCTTGGTGACCTCGTCGATATGGGGCTTCTGCACAGCCCGGAGCTCGGCGGCTGGAGGGCACCGGAGGGGGAGAGCTACCCCGACCCCCACGCCGGTGAGATCGTCGTATTTGAAGATTTCATTAAGAGGGGCTTTGGTGTTCCTGTTCATCCTTTTCTTCAAGGTCTTCTTTTGTATTATGAGATCGGGATTTGCAATCTGCACCCGAACTCAATTCTCCTCATTTCCACTTTTATCCACCTGTGCGAGGCCTATGTTGGCATAGAGCCGCACTTCGATCTTTTTCGGTATCTTTTCTGCTTGAGGAAGAAGGGAGCAGTTGGAGGCTCCAAGGTTGCAGGTGGAGTATACCTCAACCTTCGTGATGGGATGAAGAATCGCTACCTGCACTGTCCATGGAACACTTCCTTGACCGAATGGTACAGGAAGTGGTTCTACATCAGGGAGGAACCGGGCAGCTCCACGTTCTGCGACGTGGGATACATTCCTGAGAAGAGGATGAGCTGGACCGACCGCCCGGAGTTCGACGGTCCAGTGGCGGATCTCATGAAGCTGATCGACTGGTCGCGCCTGGACGGGCTTGGCGTGGTCGGCAACTTCATTTGTCGTCGGGTGATGCCCTGCCAGAAGAGGGTGCACTCGGCGTACGAGTATGCCGGAAGCGTGGACCCGACCAGGATGCGGCCGGAGATCTTGGAGAAAGCGGAGGTACAACAGCTGTTGAACGAGCTGTTTAACTTCGCGGACGGAGGCTTCATCCGTGGCAGTGATCGGGTGCAAGCCTTCAAGTTAGGACGACCAGCACCAAAGGTATGTAGCAGATTATTTTGTTTTAGCATTCGTATATCGTCTGCAGCTGACTCATCTCTGTTGCTTTTTGCAGATCGGCAATGTCGACCGGTGCACAGTGTATGTATCACTGGCACCGGGGATGGAAAATCCTGCGGGAGAAGACCCGCCAGAGGAGGACGCTGCTCGGTGTACTCATTACACCAGCAGTGAGGAGGACCAAGCCCGCCCCGTCCCGACCTCCGAGGAGAGGGTAGCGGGGAAGAGGCCATTGCCGGCAGATCCCTTGCAGACACCGGAGCTGCCGGCAGATCTACCGGCGGAGAGCAGCCAAGCACCGAAGCGTCGTCGGCTCGTGCGGATCGTTGACGACGACGACGACGACGTCGAGGAGGCTGCGCCATCGTTGGTCCGACGGCCTCAGAGCCGCCCAGATAATACGCCGGCCGCTACTGATCGAGTGGCCAGCGACCCCCCTGCACCGCAAGTTGTCGGGATGGGGGCGCAGGTGCCAACCGGCCGGGCGAGGAGGAGGTTCACCGCGACCCACCGCCGATCAGACCTGTAAGTGTTCGACTTACGTATTTTGGACTCCTCTTTGTTTTTTTTTTGAAATTACACTTTTGTTCCTGTAGTGCGGCGTCGGATGTCGACCCCGGCCAGGCTGCCAGCCAGGGGACGTGCGAGCCTGTTCGCGCTGCTGAAGATACAGCCCCCCAGACCACAGAGCAGCCTACAGCTGCAGTCGCTCCTGGGAGCACCGAGGGGCTCCCGACCGCGGCACCGACTACGACAGGCAGCCCGACCAGGGCTGAAGAGGCTCCCCCAGCTGGCTCCACAGAAGAGGAGGGAAGATCCCCGACCGCTCCTCCTGCCGGGGGGAGTGAAGTCCCCACGCCACCCCGAGCGGGAACCTCTTCGGCTGCAGGCTCCCCAGGTCTGGTCCGAGGGCCAGTAATACCTGGGACCACCTCCGGGGGTGGCGCAGCGCAGGAGGAGGAAACCCGGGTGGCCTCCGATGACGAGGTGGAAGAGATTGAGGGTCGTCCCCGCGATGGCCGCCAACACGTTTATGTGTGGCGCCAACGCGGAGATCACTTTATCGGGCATGAGGAGCTCGCCGAGACCGAGGAGGCCGCCAGGGTGGAGCGCGCGGCCAAGCGCCTCGTCGACGAAGTCAAGGTAAGCGGCTTTTTGTACTGTTGCACATTGTATGCCTTGTCTTGCATGGTCGTTATATGCCCGCTTTGTAGGGCGCAATGAAAACGGCAAAGTACCGGAAACGGTGCTTTGACCAGATAGAAGGCGTCGTGGCCGAGAACAAGGCCCTTGCCGTAGAGGTAGACCGGCTGCGGTCGGAAGTCGGGGAGAAGGTGGTCGAGATGAGTGCCCAAGAGGAGCGTCGTCTCGACCTCACTCGTCGCTTGGCCGACCAGTACCGGCAGCGAGAAGGTTAGTCACACGCTCCGAGCAGCTTTGCGTACTTGTGTAGTTTGCTTTACTGACCAGTTTATGATTCATGCAGACTTGGAGGAGGAGGTGGCGCGCCTCCGACAAGAGAAGGAGCAGCTCAGCCAACAGCTCGCCGGTGCGCTGGAGTCCGGACGGCGAGCAGGAGAGGAATTGGGTCGAAAGGACCGGGAATTATCTGGTAATGGGTGCCGCCTTGCTAGCTGCTGCTTGTCGCCCTTTTGTTTGTTTGATATGCCGAAAATAACGCTTTGTTTCATTTGCAGTGCTCAAGGTGAACGCCAAGAAGCACCTGGATGATCTGATCAAGGACCGGGACTCCTGGAAGGTCAACTGTTGCAGGATCTGGAAAGGAGTGTCCCCGGTCCTAGACCTGATCAGTCTCGAGCTCCCGGAGAGCCAGCCCCGCGCGCCGCAGTTGACCCCGGTCGAGAAGGCGCAACGGGCGTGGGACTGGCTCCAGCAGTTCGTGAAGGACGCCGGGGAGTTTGCCGGCGCGCACGTCCTCAGCATGGTGCGCGCCCACTACCCCCTGGTCGACTTGAGCAGGCTGGAGAAGGGGTACCCGAAGGAAGTCGGTCCACAGGAAGCGGACGAGCTTCGGGGTAGTCTGCTGGACTTGTCGTCGACAGTGATCGGCGACATCAATCTGTGCGGAACGGCCACTCCCCCCGACCAGTCGAGTTCAGATAGGTCGGCCAGGGAGTTGTCGGGCGCGTCCGTTGCGGGAGATGGGCGGTCGACGCCTGCGGTCTCGACCAGCCAGGCGCCGGTGGCCCCGACCCCTTCGTCCGGGCAGCAGGGCCAGGCGGGTGATCAGCCCGAGCAGCTAGGCCAATAGAGTAGTCTGTAGAAATAGACTAGTGTCTGCCCGTCAGGGTATTTATTGTAAACTTTGTATGTAAAGTTTGTAATAAAGTTTGCTTTTTTGTCATGACTGTTGTTTTGAGCGCTGTAAGATTATCTGAGTGACGTGTCACCGTATTCGTCTTGGTAGTCGTTAAGAGCATCCATTGCAGGAGTTTTGCCGAGTGCTGTGACAAGATATAGGCAAAAAAAAAATAGAGAATTTCATTATCAACAATTATGAGACACTTACAAGGGAAAGTTATTAAAACTTTATGGATAGAAACGTCGCAGTTTGTCTATGTGCCAAGAGTTAGGCACTCGTGTTCCGTCTGGGTATGCCAATCTGTAGGACGTAGGTCGTGTGACCTCGGTCACCACGAAGGGTCCTTCCCAGGGAGTGGATAGCTTGTGCATTCCCTCCTGGCTTGTTTTCCATCGAAGTACCAGATCGCCGACCACGAAGGAACGGTCCTTGACGTTCCTGTTGTGGTATCGCCTGACTGCCGCGAGATACTTAGCTGTTCGGAGACACGAATCTAAACGCTTTTCCTCCATGCAATTGATTTCGAGTTCTCTGGCGTTGTCAGCGGTCGCCTGGTCGAAGTGTTCGATTCTGGGAGATCCGAAGTGTATGTCAGACGGCAGGACCGCCTCTGCGCCGTATACCATGAAGTAGGGAGACACCCGTGTGTTTCGACTGGTCTGAGTTCGGAGGCCCCAGACTACTGCCGGCAATTCTTTCATCCATCGACCGGGTGCTCTGTCGTTTTCGGTGTACAACCTTTTCTTTAGGGCGTCAACGATCATTCCGTTAGCACGTTCCACTTGACCGTTGGCACGTGGATGTGCCACTGACACGTATTTTATGACTATGCCTCTGTCATCGCAGAAGTCCCAAAAAGTGGTGCCAGTAAACTGAGTGCCCAGGTCGGTGATTATGCTGTTCGGGATGCCGAATCTGTGTATGATTTGATTGAGGAACTCCACAGCTTTCTCGGAGGTTGCCTTGACCAGAGGCATGTATTCAATCCACTTGGAGAACTTGTCGATTAACACGAAAACAAACTTGAAATTGCCCGGGGCTGGTTTAAATGGCCCGATCATGTCAAGCCCCCAGCAAGCAAAGGGCCAAGACGAGGGGATGGTTTGAATTTCGTGGGCAGGTACGTGGGTCCTCTTAGCGAAAAACTGGCATCCTTCACAATGCCGAACCAGTTTTTCTGCGTCGCCGACCGCGGTTGGCCAATAAAAACCTGCTCGGAAAGCCTTTCCGACCAGCGTTCTGGATGCGGCGTGATTGCCGCAGGATCCAGCATGTATGTCCTCTAAGAGCTTGATACCATCATCTTGGGGTATGCACTTGAGCAGTACTTCGGAGCTTGCGTTTTTCCGCATGAGTTTGCCGTCGACCAGGATGTAGTTCTTTGATCGTCGAATGAGGCGCTCGTTCTCTGTTTTGTCCTGAAGGCCTGTCCCGTCCGATATGTATTTGATGAACGGGGTACGCTAGTCATGCCCACCGGTTGTCGGAGTGGCGTCGTCTATGAGCATTGCCTCGGTGGGCTGCTTGTCGACCAGGGAGGAGCCTACGCTCGGCTCGTGGATGTCCTGGACGAAAATACCCTGCGGGATCTGGGCCCGAGATGAGCCTAACTTCGACAACGCATCTGCTGCTTGGTTCTTATCCCGGACCACGTGGATGTACTCTATGCCGTAGAAGTTGGTTTCCCATTTGCGAATTTCTTAGCAGTAGAGATCCATCTTCTCGTGGGTTGCGTCCCACTCCTTGTTGAGCTGGTTGATGACCAAAGCGGAGTCGCCATAAACATAGAGGCGCTTGACTCCCAGCTCGACGGCTAGTCTTATGCCATGCAAGCATGCTTCGTATTCGGCGACGTTGTTTGACGCCGGAAAAAGGATCCGAAGGACGTAACGCAGTTTGTCCTCGTTGGGTGATACGAACAGTATCCCAGCGCCGGCACCGTTGATGTTCAAGGACCCGTCAAAAAACAAGGCTCGTTGAGATCCGTCCATTCAGCAATGAAATCGACCAGGGCCTGAGACTTGACAGTGGTGCGACTCTGGAACTCCAGGGAAAATGGACATAATTCCATTGCCCATTTCACGATTCTGCCATTGGCGTCTTTATTGCGCAGGATGTCCCCGAGAGGGAAACTAGTTGTCACCACGACTCGATGGCCGTCGAAGTAGTGCTTCAGCTTTCTTGACGTTATTAGAATGGAGTATATGAGCTTCTGTATTTGTGGATACCTGGCCTTGGACTCGTTTAAGACTTCACTTATGAAGTAAACTGGTCTCTGGACCTTGTAGGCGTGACCTGGTTCACCTCGCTCGACCACTATTGCTGTGGAGACAACCCTGTCGGTTGCAGCAATGTAAAGGAGTAGGTCTTCATTGGGCTGAGGCGCTGTAAGGACAGGTGGTGAAGTGAGGAAGGTCTTAAGCTGGTTGAATGCGGTGTCGGCTTCTTCTGTCCAAGAAAATTTTTCCGACGCTTTTAACAGTTTAAAGAAAGGGAGGCCTTTTTCTCCTAGCCTTGAGATGAAGCGACTGAGGGCGGCCATACATCCTGTTAGCTTTTGGATATCCTTTACGTTCTTCGGTGGTCGCATGTCGAGTACCGCCTTTACTTTTGAAGGGTTTGGTCGTATGCCGTCGCGACTGACAACGTTGCCGAGCAGTAGACCGGAAGGAACGCCGAAAATGCATTTCTTGGGGTTGAGCTTCCACTTGTACCTATTAAGTGCCTTGAAGGTTCGGTCTAAGTTGTCGATTAGGGTGCTCGCGTCCCTTGTTTTTACGACCACGTCGTCCACATAGGCCTCGACGAGGTCATCGCGAATCTCGTCGTGGAGGCATTGCTGGATGGCCCTTTGATAAGTGGCTCCGGCGTTTTTGAGTCCGAAAGACATGGTCGTGTAGCAGTATGCGCCGAAGGGTGTGATAAAGGATGTTTTGATCTGATCTTCTTCCTTTAGCGAGATCTGGTGATAACCAGAGTAGCAGTCTAGAAAGGAGAGGAGTTCGCATCCGGCCGTTGAGTCGACCACCTCGTCGATGCGAGGGAGACCAAAAGGATCTTTAGGACAGTGTTTGTTGAGATTAGTGTAATCAACGCACATTCTCCATTCATTATTCTTTTTGCGTACAAGAACCGGATTGGCGAGCCAATCGGGGTGATACACTTCTTTTATGAATCCGGCTGCTAGAAGCCGTGTTATTTCTGTCCTAATAGTCTCCTTTTTGTCACGAGCGAACCGTCGCAGTTTTTGCTTGATTGGTCTTGCGGTCTTCGAGACATTTAAGGAGTGCTCGATCAGGTTTCGTGGGACACCGGGCATGTCTGCGGGTTTCCATGCGAAAACGCTCACGTTGTCCCTTAGAAACCTGACGAGCGCGTCTTCCTATTTTGGATCCAGGTTGGCCCCGATGAGGGCTGTCTTCTCGGGGTTGCCTTCGACCAGCTGCACTTCTTTGTACTCCTTGGATTTTGAGTTCTTCCTGGCTGTCGCCTGTTCGGGTAATCAGAGCTGGTCGGGAGGCAGCTGTGCGGCTTGGTTTGCTGTTTCCGCCATGCGGATTGAGAGGTCAATTGCCTCGGTGATCTTGAAGCTTTCTTCTTCGCAGGTGTACGCAGTGTAGACGTTGCCTCTGACGGTTAGGACACCCTTCTCCGTGGGCATCTTAAGGACTAGGTATGAGTAGTGCGGGACTGCCATGAACTTTGTCAGCGATGGGCGGCCCAGTATGGCGTGATAGGTCCCGTCGAAATCCGCGACTACGAAGTTGATGAACTCCGTCCGGAAGTGGTCGGGTGTGCCGAATTGGACAGGCAATGTTATCTGTCCGAGAGGCACGGAACTTTGACCTGGCAAAACCCCCCAGAATTGGGCGTCGTAAGGTTTTAGTTGTGCCGGGGATATCTTGAGGGCGGGCAGGCTGTTGCGGAAGAGGATGTCGATGGAGCTTCCCCCGTCCACGAGCACGCGCTCGAATCTGATGCTGTTGATGCAGGGGTCAAGAATCAGGGGGAAACGACCCGGCTCTGGGATAGCGGCCCACTGGTCCTTCCTGCTGAACGAGATCTCCCTGTGGGACCACGTGGGAAATTTCGGGTCTGCGATCAGCCCGTCCGTGCTGTCTATTTTGAGGCAGGCTCTCTTTAACAACTTTCTTTCTCGCTTGGACTCAGTGGAGACCTTGCCCCCGAAAATGGAGTGGACCACATCAGTGGGGCTGACGTATTGGTGTCGGGGGTCCCTATCTTGGTCCTCATCCTCATCTTCGTGGTCGTGCCCGTCGCGCTTGTTGTTTTTCTTGGCGGAGTCGTCTTGGGCGGCCCGCCGTGTATAGATACTTTTGAGGACGCGGCACTCTTCCATGGTATGATTGGACTTTGGGTGTAGTTGGCATGGTCCCTTCAACGTTTTGTTGTAGTCTTCTTGGTAGTCCCGTCGTCCATTGGGTCGTTTGACCGTATTTACTTCGTGGTCGTAGTCGCGAGGGCGCTTTCCTCTGAAGTCATCGCGGCTGTCGCGCCGCCGATCCCGACCCTCTCGGTGATCGCGGTTGTCGGAGCGGCGGTGATTTCTGCTGTCGTAGCGACCACGACCATCATCTCGCCGGGGAGGCTGGTCGGGACCTCTCGCATCGTCTCGGATTAGTTTTTCTGCGTCATCGGCATCGGCGTAATTTTTGGCCGTGGCGAGGAGCTCTCCTACCGTTGTTGGACGCTTACGCAACAGCTTGTTCCTCAGCGCTTCGTGGAAACGCAGGCCCTTGATGAAGGCTGAGATGGCCTCGTCATGAGAAATCTTCGGGATTTTGAGGCGCATATCCGAGAATCGTCGGATGTAATCGCGCAGAGGTTCGTTCTTCCTGTCCCTTATCCTTTCAAGGTCATACTTGTTTCCAGGCTGCTCGCATGTGGCGATGAAGTTGTCGATGAAAGCCTGGCGTAGCTCTTCCCAAGAGTCGAAGGAGTCCTCGGGCAAGCCGAGAAGCCACTGATGACCAGCTTGGTCGAGGACTACGGGGAAGTAGTTAGCCATGACGTGCTCATCCCCTGCCGCTGATCGGACGGCGATTTCATAGAGGGTGATCCAGTTCTCTGGATTTTCCTTGCCGTCGTATTTTTTAAGTTTTTCGAGCTTGAAATTGCGGGGCCACACGACCTGGCGGAGGTGTGAGGAGAACTGTCTTAGGCCCGGAGGACCGTGCGTTGCATCGTACTCGATGCGGCGCAGGTTTTCGTGGACTGCTCTCTCTGCGGCGCGCCTGTTGATGCGGTCCCGGGCATCTTTGGAAGGGATGTTGTGGCGGAGATTCCTGTGTTGATCTTCTTCTTGGCCGCGTACGCGGTTCTGCTTGCGGCGGCCATCGGCGTCCTGACCACCATCGTCGCGCCGTGAGTCCCCTCGACGGTTGTCGGGGGAGCGGCTGCGGTGACGCCTGCTGGGTGAGGCCCGGCTACGATTAGTCTGGTCGGAGGCGGCTTCCGTATAAGAGACGTCCTGGACTCTCTTGAGCAGAGTGGCTGTCTGTCCCATTGCGGCGATCAGGTGTGCTGGGATGCTGGTCCGGACTCCCTGGCATTCGGGGGTGTCAGGAAGCCGATCCAGGTTAGCCATGGCGACAGCCACGTTGGCGCTTGGCGTTTTGTAGACTGGCTGGTCCCCGACCATGTCAAAGGCATCGTTGAGATTATTTGGTGGCATTTGTTGTTGCTCGTCCGCCCTGGCATTCGGGGGTGTCAGGAAGCCGATCCAGATTGGCCATGGCGACAGCCACGTTGGCGCTTGGCGTTTTGTAGACTGGCTGGTCCCCGACCATGTCAAAGGCATCGTTGAGATTATTTGGTGGCATTTGTTGTTGCTCGTCCGCACGTCGTCGGGCGCGATCGGCGTTACGCTGTTCGCGGAGTTGCCTCTGGTCATCTGTTTCTCCATCAACGACCGGTTCGTCGGCGCTGACATTGAATACAATATCCCCTCGCCGGGGGGGGGAATATCGGGAATCGGTCGAAACCCGGAGGGTGTGAAGGGAAATCCAGGTCGTAGTCCTCGTCTTCGGTGTTTATAACCTCGGTGGGGACGGAACCGGTGCTTGAGTTGGTGCTGGAAACCTGGCCGTCCCGTAGTTCTCGGATTGTCACCATGTTGACGTAGTGACGATCGTTCCTTGTCGCCAACCAACCCGCCTTGCTGAAAACGGATTGGGTGTGCTGTGAGTAAACAGAGGCCGAGTTGTTCAGGCCGCAAGGATAATCTTCCTTCTTGAGCTCGACGGATCGTCCTGAGGGTGTTGAGGTTATCGTCAGAGACGTTCCCAGCCGTTCGTGTGTGGCGACACGAGTTGGCCGGCGGGATTTGAAAAAATCCGCTGGAGCAGCTTGGTCGGGCCGACGCAGAATTCCGTCTACTAGTTGGGAAACTTCGAGTAGCTTGGAGTCAGCGCGATCGAGCGCTTTGAGAAGGTCCGAGCTGTCGATCTTCTTTCCCTTGTAGAGCGGGAGCGGTGGTCGGGTGCTCGGTGCCGCCTCGTGTGTGGTCGGAGACGGCATGATCTCAGATTGGATCTGGGTCTCTTTCGAAATCGTGGTCGTGAGGCCGCCACTGCACGTCGTCCACGTGATCTGGCCAACGGTGAACGTGAGGCCTTCAGGCACGGTCGCGGAAGCTGGGATCGTGACCATCTTGTTCGCCGGAAAAGTTGCACGCACACCCCCTACCTGGCGTGCCACTGTCGACGAAAGCTGGTCGGCAGTCTACCTTGGGGTATACCCACGGTAGTAGTTTATCGGTAGACGGTGCGCAAACTACGAACTCGATGGTGACGCAAGACTCGGACAAGCTTTTTATCCAGGTTCGGCCGCCGAGTTGGCGTAATACCTACGTCCTGCGTCTGGTTGTATTGATTTGTGTTGAGAGAATCGTATATCCTAGGGGGGTCCCCTGCCTCTCCTTATATAGTCTGAAGGGCAGGGTTACAGATCTGGAAACTAATCCTAGTCGGTTACAATTGTCATAGATAGTTCGATATCAATTCCTATTCTAACCGACTAGAATCCTGCTTGATCTCCACATCTTGCTTCCTTGCGCGAAACTCCAGGCTGTCGGATCAAGCCTTGAACTCGTCTCGTAATGGGCCAAGCCTCCTGGCGGAAGTCTAGCCATAAGGGTATAGGGGTTTATACCCCCACACGCCTAATGTACCATAGGATAAGAAACCATTTTGGACGCACCCGATGGTACTCCTAGGTCAAGGGGCTCAAGTGAAAGCTCGGTTTGGTCTGTTTGGAGATAGTGCTAATCTTGATGCAAGATAGATGCACTGTTTTGCATGGAACATACGATATGCTCAGAAATCAATTAGGACGCACCTAATATAACTCCTTGATGATGTGTGTCATATGGAATCTTGCTTCAATTTGTTTAGAGGTAGTGTTAGTTTTGGTAGAAGATATGTGCACGGTTGACGCCTAATGCACCATAGGCTAAGAAACCATTTTAGACGCACCCGATGGCACTCATAGTTGAAGAGCCTCAAGTGGAGGCTTGATTTGGTCTATTCGAATATAGAGCTAATCTTGATGCAAGATAGGTGCACAGTTTGCATGGAACGTACCATATGTTAAGAAATCAATTTGGACGCACATAATGGAACTCCTAGAGGACGTGTGTCATATGGAATCTCGCTTCGGTCTGTTTGGAGACAATGTTAGTTTCGGTGCAAGATAGGTGCATAGTTTGCGCCTAATGCACCATAGTCTAAGAAACCATTTTGGAAGCACCTGTTGGTACTTCGGTGAAGAGGCTCAAGTGGAAGCTCGGTTTGATCTGTTTGGAGATAGTGCTAATCTTGATGCAAGATAGATGTATGATTTGCAAGGAACATACCATATGCTTAGAAAATCAATTCGGACGCACCCAATGGAACTCCTAGATGATGTGTTTCATATCGAATCTCGCTTCGGTCTGTTTGGAGACAATGTTAGTTTCGGTGCAAGATAGGTGCATAGTTTATGCCTAATGCACCATAGTCTAAGAAACCATTTTTGACACACCTGTTTGTACTCCTAGACGAAGAGGCTCAAGTGGAAGCTCGGTTCGGTCTGTTTGGAGATAGTGCTAATCTTGATGCAAGATAGGTGCACGGTTTGCATGGAACATACCATATGCTTGGAAATCAATTTGGATGCACCCGATGGAACTCCTTGATGACGTGTGTCTTATGGAATCTCGCTTTGGTCTGTTTAGAAATAGTGTTAGTTTCAATGTAAGATATGGGCATGGTTTGCGCCTAATGCACCATAGTCTAAGAAACCATTTTGGAAGCACCTGTTGGTACTCCTAGGTGAAGGGGATCAAGTGGATGCTCGGTTCGGTCTGTTTGGAGATAGTGCTAATCTTGATGCAAGATAGGTGCACAGTTTGCATGCAACATACCAAATGCTTAGAAATCAATCTGGACACACATGATGGAACTCCTAGATGACGTGTGTCATACAAAATCTTGCTTTGGTCTATTTGGAGACAGTGTTATTTTCGGTGCAAGATAGGTGCCAGGTTTGCACATAATGCAGCATAGGCTAAGAAACCATTTTGGACGCACCCGATGGTACTCCTAGGTAAAAGGCTCAAGTGAAAGCTCGGTTTGGTCTATTTGGAGTAGTGCTAATCTTGATGCAAAATAGATGCACAGTCTGCATGGAACGTACCATATGCTGAGAAATTAATTTGGACACACCCGATAGAACTCCTTGATGACGTGTGTCATATGGAATCTCGCTTTGGTGTGCTTAGAGACATTATTAGTTTCGGTGCAAGATATGTGCATGGTTTGCGCCTAATGCACCAAAGTCTAAGAAACTATTTTGGAAGCACCTGTTGGTACTCCTAGGTGAAGAGGCTCAAGTGGAGGCGTGGTTCGGTCTGTTTAGAGATAGTGCTAATCTTGATGCAAGATAGGTGCACGATTTGCATGGAACATACCATATGCTAAGACATCAATTTGGACACACCAGATGGAACTCCTAGATGACATATGTCATATGGAATCTCACTTCAGTCCGTTTAGAGACAGTGTTAGTTTCGGTGCAAGATAGGTAACCGGTTTGCACCTAATGCACCATAGGATAAGAAACCATTTTGGACGCACCCGATGGTACTCCTAGGTCAAGGGGCTCAAGTGAAAGCTCGGTTTGGTCTGTTTGGAGATAGTGCTAATCTTGATGCAAGATAGATGCACGGTTTTGCATGGAACATACGATATGCTCAGAAATCAATTAGGACGCACCTGATATAACTCCTTGATGATGTGTGTCATATGGAATCTTGCTTCGGTTTGTTTAGAGATAGTGTTAGTTTTGGTAGAAGATATGTACACGGTTTACGCCTAATGCACCATAGGCTAAGAAACCATTTTAGACACACCCGATGGTACTCGTAGTTGAAGAGGCTCAAGTGGAGGCTCGATTTAGTCTGTTCAGATATAGTGCTAATCTTGATGCAAGATAGTTGCACAGTTTGCATGGAACGTACCATATGTTAAGAAATCAATTTGGACGCACCCAATGGAACTCCTAGATGACTCGTGTCATATGGAATCTCGCTTCGGTCTGATTGGAGACAATGTTAGTTTCGGTGCAAGATAGGTGCATAGATTGTGCCTAATGCACCATAGTCTAAGAAACCATTTTGGACGCACTATTTGGTACTCCTGGGTGAAGAGGCTCAAGTGGAAGCTTGGTTTGGTCAGTTTTGAGATAGTGCTAATCCTTATGCAAGGTAGGTGCATGGTTTGCATGGAACAAACCATATGCTTGGAAATCAATTTGGATGCACCCGATGGAACTCCTTGATAACGTGTGTCATATGGAATCTCGATTTGGTCCATTTGGAGACATTGTTAGTTTCGGTGCAAGATAGGTGCACAGTTTGCACCTTATGCACCACAGTCTAAGAAACCATTTTGGACGCACGTGTTGGTACTCCTAGGTGAAGGGGCTCAAGTGGATGCTCGGTTCGGTCTGTTTGGAGATAGTGCTAATCTTGATGTAAGATAGGTGCACGGTTTGCATGGAACATACCATATGCTTGGAAATCAATTTGGATGCACCCGATGGAACTCCTTGATGACGTGTGTCTTATGGAATCTCGCTTTGGTCTGTTTAGAAATAGTGTTAGTTTCAATGCAAGATATGGGCATGGTTTGCGCCTAATGCACCATAGTCTAAGAAACCATTTTGGAAGCACCTGTTGGTACTCCTAGGTGAAGGGGATCAAGTGGATGCTCGGTTCGGTCTGTTTGGAGATAGTGCTAATCTTGATGCAAGATAGGTGCACAGTTTGCATGCAACATACCAAATGCTTAGAAATCAATCTGGACACACATGATGGAACTCCTAGATGACGTGTGTCATACAAAATCTTGCTTTGGTCTATTTGGAGACAGTGTTATTTTCGGTGCAAGATAGGTGCCAGGTTTGCACATAATGCAGCATAGGCTAAGAAACCATTTTGGACGCACCCGATGGTACTCCTAGGTAAAAGGCTCAAGTGAAAGCTCGGTTTGGTCTATTTGGAGTAGTGCTAATCTTGATGCAAAATAGATGCACAGTCTGCATGGAACGTACCATATGCTTAGAAATTAATTTGGACACACCCGATAGAACTCCTTGATGACGTGTGTCATATGGAATCTCGCTTTGGTGTGCTTAGAGACATTATTAGTTTCGGTGCAAGATATGTGCATGGTTTGCGCCTAATGCACCAAAGTCTAAGAAACTATTTTGGAAGCACCTGTTGGTACTCCTAGGTGAAGAGGCTCAAGTGGAGGCGTGGTTCGGTCTGTTTAGAGATAGTGCTAATCTTGATGCAAGATAGGTGCACGATTTGCATGGAACATACCATATGCTAAGACATCAATTTGGACACACCAGATGGAACTCCTAGATGACATATGTCATATGGAATCTCACTTCAGTCCGTTTAGAGACAGTGTTAGTTTCGGTGCAAGATAGGTAACCGGTTTGCACCTAATGCACCATAGGATAAGAAACCATTTTGGACGCACCCGATGGTACTCCTAGGTCAAGGGGCTCAAGTGAAAGCTCGGTTTGGTCTGTTTGGAGATAGTGCTAATCTTGATGCAAGATAGATGCACGGTTTTGAATGGAACATACGATATGCTCAGAAATCAATTAGGACGCACCTGATATAACTCCTTGATGATGTGTGTCATATGGAATCTTGCTTCGGTTTGTTTAGAGATAGTGTTAGTTTTGGTAGAAGATATGTACACGGTTTACGCCTAATGCACCATAGGCTAAGAAACCATTTTAGACACACCCGATGGTACTCGTAGTTGAAGAGGCTCAAGTGGAGGCTCGATTTAGTCTGTTCAGATATAGTGCTAATCTTGATGCAAGATAGTTGCACAGTTTGCATGGAACGTACCATATGTTAAGAAATCAATTTGGACGCACCCAATGGAACTCCTAGATGACTCGTGTCATATGGAATCTCGCTTCGGTCTGATTGGAGACAATGTTAGTTTCGGTGCAAGATAGGTGCATAGATTGTGCCTAATGCACCATAGTCTAAGAAACCATTTTGGACGCACTATTTGGTACTCCTGGGTGAAGAGGCTCAAGTGGAAGCTTGGTTTGGTCAGTTTTGAGATAGTGCTAATCCTTATGCAAGGTAGGTGCATGGTTTGCATGGAACAAACCATATGCTTGGAAATCAATTTGGATGCACCTGATGGAACTCCTTGATAACGTGTGTCATATGGAATCTCGCTTCGGTCTGTTTGGAGACATTGTTAGTTTCGGTGCAAGATAGGTGCATAGTTTATGCCTAATGCACCATAGTCTAAGAAACCATTTTTGACACACCTGTTTGTACTCCTAGGTGAAGGGGCTCAAGTGGAAGCTCGGTTCGGTCTGTTTGGAGATAGTGCTAATCTTGATGCAAGATAGGTGCACGGTTTGCATGGAACATACCATATGCTTGGAAATCAATTTGGATGCACCCGATGGAACTCCTTGATGACGTGTGTCTTATGGAATCTCGCTTTGGTCTGTTTAGAAATAGTGTTAGTTTCAATGCAAGATATGGGCATGGTTTGCGCCTAATGCACCATAGTCTAAGAAACCATTTTGGAAGCACCTGTTGGTACTCCTAGGTGAAGGGGATCAAGTGGAAGCTCGGTTCGGTCTGTTTGGAGATAGTGCTAATCTTGATGCAAGATAGGTGCACAGTTTGCATGCAACATACCAAATGCTTAGAAATCAATCTGGACACACATGATGGAACTCCTAGATGACGTGTGTCATACAAAATCTTGCTTTGGTCTATTTGGAGACAGTGTTATTTTCGGTGCAAGATAGGTGCCAGGTTTGCACATAATGCAGCAAAGGCTAAGAAACCATTTTGGACGCACCCGATGGTACTCCTAGGTAAAAGGCTCAAGTGAAAGCTCGGTTTGGTCTATTTGGAGTAGTGCTAATCTTGATGCAAAATAGATGCACAGTCTGCATGGAACGTACCATATGCTTAGAAATTAATTTGGACACACCCGATAGAACTCCTTGATGACGTGTGTCATATGGAATCTCGCTTTGGTGTGCTTAGAGACATTATTAGTTTCGGTGCAAGATATGTGCATGGTTTGCGCCTAATGCACCAAAGTCTAAGAAACTATTTTGGAAGCACCTGTTGGTACTCCTAGGTGAAGAGGCTCAAGTGGAGGCGTGGTTCGGTCTGTTTAGAGATAGTGCTAATCTTGATGCAAGATAGGTGCACGATTTGCATGGAACATACCATATGCTAAGACATCAATTTGGACACACCAGATGGAACTCCTAGATGACATATGTCATATGGAATCTCACTTCAGTCCGTTTAGAGACAGTGTTAGTTTCGGTGCAAGATAGGTAACCGGTTTGCACCTAATGCACCATAGGATAAGAAACCATTTTGGACGCACCCGATGGTACTCCTAGGTCAAGGGGCTCAAGTGAAAGCTCGGTTTGGTCTGTTTGGAGATAGTGCTAATCTTGATGCAAGATAGATGCACGGTTTTGCATGGAACATACGATATGCTCAGAAATCAATTAGGACGCACCTGATATAACTCCTTGATGATGTGTGTCATATGGAATCTTGCTTCGGTTTGTTTAGAGATAGTGTTAGTTTTGGTAGAAGATATGTACACGGTTTACGCCTAATGCACCATAGGCTAAGAAACCATTTTAGACACACCCGATGGTACTCGTAGTTGAAGAGGCTCAAGTGGAGGCTCGATTTAGTCTGTTCAGATATAGTGCTAATCTTGATGCAAGATAGTTGCACAGTTTGCATGGAACGTACCATATGTTAAGAAATCAATTTGGACGCACCCAATGGAACTCCTAGATGACTCGTGTCATATGGAATCTCGCTTCGGTCTGATTGGAGACAATGTTAGTTTCGGTGCAAGATAGGTGCATAGATTGTGCCTAATGCACCATAGTCTAAGAAACCATTTTGGACGCACTATTTGGTACTCCTGGGTGAAGAGGCTCAAGTGGAAGCTCGGTTCGGTCAGTTTGGAGATAGTGCTAATCTTCATGCAAGACAGGTGCTTGGTGCACGGTTTGCATGGAACATACCATATGCTTGGAAATCAATTTGGATGCACCCGATGGAACTCCTTGATGACGTGTGTCATATGGAATCTCACTTTGGTCTGTTTAGAAATAGTGTTAGTTTTAGTGCAAGATATGTGCATGGTTTGCGCCTAATGCACCATAGTCTAAGAAACCATTTTGGACGCACTATTTGGTACTCCTAGGTGAAGAGGATCAAGTGGAAGCTTGGTTCGGTCAGTTTGGAGATAGTGCTAATCCTTATGCAAGGTAGGTGCATGGTTTGCATGGAATATACCATATGCTTGGAAATCAATTTGGATACACCCGATGGAACTCCTTGATGACGTGTGTCAGATGGAATCTCGCTTCGGTCCATTTGGAGACTTTGTTAGTTTTAGTGCAAGATAGGTGCATAGTTTGCACCTAATGCACCATAGTCTAAGAAACCATTTTGGACGCACTTGTTGGTACTCCAAGGTGAAGGGGATCAAGTGGATGCTCGGTTCGGTCTGTTTGGAGATAGTGCTAATCTTGATGCATGATAGGTGCACGGTTTGCATGCAACATACCAAATTCTTAGAAATCAATCTGGACGCACATGATGGAACTCCTAGATGACGTGTGTCATACAAAATCTTGCTTTGGTCTGTTTGGAGACAGTGTTAGTTTCGGTGCAAGATAGGTGCCAGGTTTGCACATAATGCAGCATAGGCTAAGAAACCATTTTGGATGCACCCGATGGTACTCCTACGTAAAAGGCTCAAGTGAAAGCTCGGTTTGGTCTATTTGGAGATAGTGCTAATCTTGATGCAAGATAGATGCACGGTCTGTATGGAACGTACCATATGCTTAGAAATTAATTTGGACACACCTGATAGAACTCCTTGATGACGTGTGTCATATGGAATCTCGCTTTGGTGTGCTTAGAGACAGTATTAGTTTTGGTGCAAGATATGTGCATGGTTTGCGCCTAATGCACCAAAGTCGAAGAAACCATTTTGGAGGCACCTGTTGGTACTCCTAGTTGAAGAGGCTCAAGTGGAGGCTTGGTTCGGTCTGTTTAGAGATAGTGCTAATCTAGATGCAAGATAGGTGCACGATTTGCATGGAACATACCATATGCTAAGAAATCAATTTGGACACACCAAATGGAACTCCTAGATGACATGTGTCATATGGAATCTCACTTCAGTCCGTTTAGAGACATTGTTAGTTTCGGTATAAGATAGGTAACCGGTTTGCGCCTAATGCACCATAGGATAAGAAACCATTTTGGACGCACCCGATGGTACTCCTAGGTCAAGGGGCTCAAGTGAAAGCTCGGTTTGGTCTGTTTGGAGATAGTGCTAATCTTGATGCAAGATAGATGCACTGTTTTGCATGGTACATACGATATGCTCAGAAATCAATTAGGACGCACCTAATATAACTCCTTGATGATGTGTGTCATATGGAATCTTGCTTCAATTCGTTTAGAGGTAGTGTTAGTTTTGGTAGAAGATATGTGCACGGTTGACGCCTAATGCACCATAGGCTAAGAAACCATTTTAGACGCACCCGATGGTACTCCTAGGTAAAAGGCTCAAGTGAAAGCTCGGTTTGGTCTATTTGGAGTAGTGCTAATCTTGATGCAAAATAGATGCACAGTCTGCATGGAACGTACCATATGCTTAGAAATTAATTTG
>NW_018396440.1:0-3684 GCF_000003195.3 Sorghum bicolor | reverse complement strand
AAAAGGAAAGGGGATTAGAGAGGCAGGCAGCATAGAACCGCTGGGATACCTTTGGCAAGGTTTGGTTCAGTTTGTGAGACATTTGGTTAGTTTCTGGGTGCAAGGATAGTGTGCACATGTTTGCACCTTTATGCACCACAGTCTAAGAAACCATTTTGGACGCACTTGTTGGTACTCCTAGGTGAAGGGGCTCAAGTGGATGCTCGGTTCGGTCTAATTGGAGATAGTGCTAATCTTGATGCATGATAGGTGCACGGTTTGCATGCAACATACGAAATTCTTAGAAATCAATCTGGACGCACATGATGGAACTCCTAGATGACGTGTGTCATACAAAATCTTGCTTTGGTCTGTTTGGAGACAGTGTTAGTTTCGGTGCAAGATAGGTGCCAGGTTTGCACATAATGCAGCATAGGCTAAGAAACCATTTTGGATGCACCCGATGGTACTCCTACGTAAAAGGCTCAAGTGAAAGCTCGGTTTGGTCTATTTGGAGATAGTGCTAATCTTGATGCAAGATAGATGCACGGTCTGTATGGAACGTACCATATGCTTAGAAATTAATTTGGACACACCCGATAGAACTCCTTGATGACGTGTGTCATATGGAATCTCGCTTTGGTGTGCTTAGAGACAGTATTAGTTTTGGTGCAAGATATGTGCATGGTTTGCGCCTAATGCACCAAAGTCGAAGAAACCATTTTGGAGGCACCTGTTGGTACTCCTAGGTGAAGAGGCTCAAGTGGAGGCTTGGTTCGGTCTGTTTAGAGTAGTGCTAATCTAGATGCAAGATAGGTGCACGATTTGCATGGAACATACCATATGCTAAGAAATCAATTTGGACACACCAAATGGAACTCCTAGATGACATGTGTCATATGGAATCTCACTTCAGTCCGTTTAGAGACATTGTTAGTTTCGGTATAAGATAGGTAACCGGTTTGCGCCTAATGCACCATAGGATAAGAAACCATTTTGGACGCACCCGATGGTACTCCTAGGTCAAGGGGCTCAAGTGAAAGCTCGGTTTGGTCTATTTGGAGATAGTGCTAATCTTGATGCAAGATAGATGCACTGTTTTGCATGGAACATACGATATGCTCAGAAATCAATTAGGACGCACCTAATATAACTCCTTGATGATGTGTGTCATATGGAATCTTGCTTCAATTCGTTTAGAGGTAGTGTTAGTTTTGGTAGAAGATATGTGCACGATTGACGCCTAATGCACCATAGTCTAAGAAACCATTTTAGACGCACCCGATGGTACTCATAGTTGAAGAGCCTCAAGTGGATGCTCGGTTCGGTCTGTTTGGAGATAGTGCTAATCTTGATGCAAGATAGGTGCACAGTTTGCATGCAACATACCAAATGCTTAGAAATCAATCTGGACACACATGATGGAACTCCTAGATGACGTGTGTCATACAAAATCTTGCTTTGGTCTATTTGGAGACAGTGTTATTTTCGGTGCAAGATAGGTGCCAGGTTTGCACATAATGCAGCATAGGCTAAGAAACCATTTTGGACGCACCCGATGGTACTCCTAGGTAAAAGGCTCAAGTGAAAGCTCGGTTTGGTCTATTTGGAGTAGTGCTAATCTTGATGCAAAATAGATGCACAGTCTGCATGGAACGTACCATATGCTTAGAAATTAATTTGGACACACCCGATAGAACTCCTTGATGACGTGTGTCATATGGAATCTCGCTTTGGTGTGCTTAGAGACATTATTAGTTTCGGTGCAAGATATGTGCATGGTTTGCGCCTAATGCACCAAAGTCTAAGAAACTATTTTGGAAGCACCTGTTGGTACTCCTAGGTGAAGAGGCTCAAGTGGAGGCGTGGTTCGGTCTGTTTAGAGATAGTGCTAATCTTGATGCAACATAGGTGCACGATTTGCATGGAACATACCATATGCTAGGACATCAATTTGGACACACCAGATGGAACTCCTAGATGACATATGTCATATGGAATCTCACTTCAGTCCGTTTAGAGACAGTGTTAGTTTCGGTGCAAGATAGGTAACCGGTTTGCACCTAATGCACCATAGGATAAGAAACCATTTTGGACGCACCCGATGGTACTCCTAGGTCATGGGGCTCAAGTGAAAGCTCGGTTTGGTCTGTTTGGAGATAGTGCTAATCTTGATGCAAGATAGATGCACGGTTTTGCATGGAACATACGATATGCTCAGAAATCAATTAGGACGCACCTGATATAACTCCTTGATGATGTGTGTCATATGGAATCTTGCTTCGGTTTGTTTAGAGATAGTGTTAGTTTTGGTAGAAGATATGTACACGGTTTACGCCTAATGCACCATAGGCTAAGAAACCATTTTAGACACACCCGATGGTACTCGTAGTTGAAGAGGCTCAAGTGGAGGCTCGATTTAGTCTGTTCAGATATAGTGCTAATCTTGATGCAAGATAGTTGCACAGTTTGCATGGAACGTACCATATGTTAAGAAATCAATTTGGACGCACCCAATGGAACTCCTAGATGACTCGTGTCATATGGAATCTCGCTTCGGTCTGATTGGAGACAATGTTAGTTTCGGTGCAAGATAGGTGCATAGATTGTGCCTAATGCACCATAGTCTAAGAAACCATTTTGGACGCACTATTTGGTACTCCTGGGTGAAGAGGCTCAAGTGGAAGCTTGGTTTGGTCAGTTTTGAGATAGTGCTAATCCTTATGCAAGGTAGGTGCATGGTTTGCATGGAACAAACCATATGCTTGGAAATCAATTTGGATGCACCCGATGGAACTCCTTGATAACGTGTGTCATATGGAATCTCGATTTGGTCCATTTGGAGACATTGTTAGTTTCGGTGCAAGATAGGTGCACAGTTTGCACCTTATGCACCACAGTCTAAGAAACCATTTTGGACGCACGTGTTGGTACTCCTAGGTGAAGGGGCTCAAGTGGATGCTCGGTTCGGTCTGTTTGGAGATAGTGCTAATCTTGATGTAAGATAGGTGCACGGTTTGCATGGAACATACCATATGCTTGGAAATCAATTTGGATGCACCCGATGGAACTCCTTGATGACGTGTGTCTTATGGAATCTCGCTTTGGTCTGTTTAGAAATAGTGTTAGTTTCAATGCAAGATATGGGCATGGTTTGCGCCTAATGCACCATAGTCTAAGAAACCATTTTGGAAGCACCTGTTGGTACTCCTAGGTGAAGGGGATCAAGTGGATGCTCGGTTCGGTCTGTTTGGAGATAGTGCTAATCTTGATGCAAGATAGGTGCACAGTTTGCATGCAACATACCAAATGCTTAGAAATCAATCTGGACACACATGATGGAACTCCTAGATGACGTGTGTCATACAAAATCTTGCTTTGGTCTATTTGGAGACAGTGTTATTTTCGGTGCAAGATAGGTGCCAGGTTTGCACATAATGCAGCATAGGCTAAGAAACCATTTTGGACGCACCCGATGGTACTCCAAGGTAAAAGGCTCAAGTGAAAGCTCGGTTTGGTCTATTTGGAGTAGTGCTAATCTTGATGCAAAATAGATGCACAGTCTGCATGGAACGTACCATATGCTTAGAAATTAATTTGGACACACCCGATAGAACTCCTTGATGACGTGTGTCATATGGAATCTCGCTTTGGTGTGCTAGAGACATTATTAGTTTCGGTGCAAGATATGTGCATGGTTTGCGC
>NW_018396439.1:116623-123043 GCF_000003195.3 Sorghum bicolor | reverse complement strand
ATACTCCTGGGTAAAGGGGCTCAAGTGGAAGCTCAGTATGCTTTTGTTTGGAGATAGTGCTAATCTTGATGCAAGATAGGTGCACGAATTGCATGGAACGTACCATATGCTTCGAAATATAATTGGAAGCACCCAATAGAACTCCTAGATGACGTGTGTCATATAGAATCTCACTTCGGTCTCTTTGGAGATAGTGTTAGTTTCGGTGCAAGATAGGTACACGGTTTGTGCCAAATGCACCATAGGCTAAGAAACTATTTTGGACGCACACGATGGTACTCCTTGGTGTAGAGGCTCAAGTGGAATCTTTGTTCTGTCTTTTTGGAGATAGTTCTTATCTTGATGCAAGATAGGTGCACGGTTTGCATGGAACATACCATGTGCTCAAAAATCAATTTGGCCAAACCCGATGGAACTGTAGATGCACCCGATGGAACAACTAGATGAAGTGTATCATATGGAATCTCGCTTCGGTCCAGTTGGAGATAGTATTAGTTTCGGTGCAAGATAGTTGCATGGTTTGTGCCCAGTGCACCATATGCTCAGAAATCGTTGTGGAAGTTCCCAATGGTACTCCTAGGTGAAGATGCTCAAGTGAAAGTTCAGTTCGGTCTATTTGGAGATAGTGCTAATCACGGATTGTGCCAAGTGCACCATAGGCTAAGAAACTATCTTGGACGCACGCGATGGTACTCCTTGGTGAAGAGGCTCTTGTGGAATCTTGGTTCTGTCTGTTCGGCGATAGTTCTACTCTTGATGAACGATAGGTGCACGGTTTGCATGGAACATACCATATGCTCATAAATCAATTTGGACACACCCGATGGAACTGTAGATGCACCCGATGGAACTACTAGATGAAGTGTATCATATTGAATCTCGCTTCGGTCCAGTTGGAGGTAGTATTAGTTTCGGTGCAAGATAGTTGCATGGTTTGTGCCGAGTGCACCATAGGCTCAGAAATCGTTGTGGAAGTTCCCGATGGTACTCCTAGGTGAAGAGGCTGAAGTGAAAGCTCGGTTCGGTCTGTTTGGAGATAGTGCTAATCTTGATTAAAGATAGGTGTACGCTTTGCATGGAATGTACCATATTCTCAGAAATCAATTTGGACGCACCCGATAGAACTTCTAGATCATGTGTGTCATATGGAATCTCGCTTCAATCTGTTTGGAGACAGTGTTAGTTTACGTGCAAGATTGGTGCTTGGTTTGCACATAATGCACCATAGGGTCAGAAACCATTATGGAAGCACCTGATGATAATCCTAGGTGAAGAGGCTCAAGTGGAAGCTCGGTTCGATCTGTTTGGAGATAGTGCTAATCTTGATGCAAGATAGGTGCACGGTTTGCATGGAACATACCATATGCTAAGAAATCCATTTAGACGCACCCCAATAGAACTCCTAGAGGACATGTGTCATATAGAATCTCGCTTTGGTCTGTTTGGAGACAGAGTTAGTTTTGGTACAAGATAGGTACACAGTTTGCGCCTAATGCATCATAGGCTAAGAAACCATTTTGGATGCACCCGATGATACTCCTGGGTAAAGGGGCTAAAGTGGAAGCTCAGTTTGCTTTGTTTGGAGATAGTGCTAATCTTGATGCAAGATAGGTGCACGAATTGCATCGAACGTACCATATGCTTCAAAATATATTTGGAAGGACCCAATAGAACTCCTAGATGACGTGTGTCATATAGAATCTCACTTCGGTCTCTTTGGAGATAGTGTTAGTTTTGGTGCAAGACAGGTACACGGATTGTGCCTAATGCGCAATAGGCTAAGAAACTATTTTGGACGCACGCGATGGTACTCCTTGGTGAAGAGGCTCATGTGGAATCTTGGTTCTGTCTGTTTGGAGATAGTTCTAATCTTGATTCAAGATAGGTGCACGGTTTGCATGGAACATACCATATGCTCAGAAATCAATTTGGACACACCCGATGGAACTGTAGATGCACCCAATGGAACTACTAGATGAAGTGTATCATATGGAATCTCGCTTCGGTCCAGTTGGAGATAGTATTAGTTTCGGTGCAAGATAGTTGCATGGTTTGTGCCCAGTGCACCATAGGCTCAGAAATCATTGTGGAAGTTCCCGATGGTACTCCTAGGTGAAGAGGCTCAAGTGGAAGGTCGGTTCGATCTGTTTGGAGATAGTGCTAATCTTGATGCAAGATAGGTGCACGGTTTGCATGGAACTGACCATATGCAAAGAAATCCATTTGGACGCACCCCAATAGAACTCCTAGATGACATGTGTCATATAGAATCTCGCTTTGGTCTGTTTGGAGACAGAGTTAGTTTTGGTGCAAGATAGGTACACAGTTTGCGCCTAATGCATCATAGGCTAAGAAACCATTTTGGATGCACCCGATGATACTCCTGGGTAAAGGGGCTCAAGTGGAAGCTCAGTTTGCTTTGTTTGGAGATAGTACTAATCTTGATGCAAGATAGGTGCACGAATTGCATCGAACGTACCATATGCTTAGTATATTTGGAAGCACCCAATAGAACTCCTAGATGATGTGTGTCATATAGAATCTCACTTCGGTCTCTTTGGAGATAGTGTTAGTTTCGGTGCAAGATAGGTACACGGTTGGTGCCTAATGCACCATAGGCTAAGAAACTATTTTGGACGCACGCGATGGTACTCCATGGTGAAGAGGCTCATGTGGAATCTTGGTTCTGTCTAATCTTGATGCAAGATAGGTGCACGGTTTGCATTGAACATACCATATGCTCAGAAATCAATTTGGACACACCCGATGGAACTGTAGATGCACCCGATGGAACTACTAGGTGAAGTGTATCATATGGAAACTCGCTTCGGTCCAGTTGGAGATAGTATTATTTCAGTGCAAGATAGTTGCATGGTTTGTGCTCAGAAATCAATTTGGACACACCCGATGGAACTGTAGATGCACCCGATGGAACTACTAGGTGAAGTGTATCATATGGAAACTCGCTTCGGTCCAGTTGGAGATAGTATTATTTCAGTGCAAGATAGTTGCATGGTTTGTGCCCAGTGCACCATAGACTCAGAAATCGTTGTGAAAGTTCCCGATGGTACTCCTAGGTGAAGAGGCTCAAGTGAAAGCTCGGTTCGGTCTGTTTGGAGATAGTGCTAATCTTGATGAACGATAGGTGTACGGTTTGCATGGAACATACCATATTCTCAGAAATCAATTTGGACGCACCCGATAGAACTCCTAGATGACATGTGTCATATAGAAACTCGCTTTGGTCTATTTGGAGACAGAGTTAGTTTTGGTGCAAGATAGGTACACAGTTTGCGCCTAATGCATCATAGGCTAAGAAACCATTTTGGATGCACCCGATGATACTCTTGAGTAAAAGGGCTCAAGTGGAAGCTCAGTTTGCTTTGTTTGGAGATAGTGCTAATCTTGATGCAAGATAGGTGCACGAATTGCATCGAACGTACCATATGCTTCGAAATATATTTGGAAGCACCCAATAGAACTCCTAGATGACGTGTGTCAAATAGAATCTCACTTCGGTCTCTTTGGAGATAGTGTTCGTTTCGGTGCAAGATAGGTACACGGTTTGTGCCTAATGCACCATAGGCTAAGAAACTATTTTAGACGCACGCGATGGTACTCCTTGGTGACGAGGCTCATGTGGAATCTTGGTTCTGTCTAATCTTGATGCAAGATAGGTGCACGGTTTGCATGGAACATACCATATGCTCAGAAATCAATTTAGACACACCCGATAGAACTTTAGATGCACCCAATGGAACTACTAGATGAAGTGTATCATATCGAATCTCGCTTCGGTCCACTTGGAGATAGTATTAGTTTCGGTGAAAGATAGTTGCATGGTTTGTGCCCAGTGCACCATAGGCTCAGAAATCATTGTGGAAGTTCCCGATGGTACTCCTAGGTGAAGAGGCTCAAGTGGAAGGTCGGTTCGATCTGTTTGGAGATCGTGCTAATCTTGATGCAAGATAGGTGCACGGTTTGCATGGAACATACCATATGCATAGAAATCCATTTGGACGCACCCCAATAGAACTCCTAGATGACATGTGTCATACAGAATCTCGCTTTGGTCTGTTTGGAGATAGAGTTAGTTTTGGTGCAAGATAGGTACACAGTTTGCGCCTAATGCATCATAGGCTAAGAAACCATTTTGGATCCACCCGATGATACTCCTGGGTAAAGGGGCTCAACTGGAAGCTCAGTTTGCTTTGTTTGGAGATAGTGCTAATCTTGATGCAAGATAGGTGCACGAATTGCATCGAACGTACCATATGCTTAGAAATATATTTGGAAGCACCCAATAGAACTCCTAGATGACGTGTGTTATATAGAATCTCACTTCGGTCTCTTTGGAGATAGTGTTAGTTTCGGTGCAAGATAGGTACACGGTTTGAGCCTAATGCATCATAGGCTAAGAAACTGTTTTGGACGCACGCGATGGTACTCATTGGTGAAGAGGCTCACGTGGAATCTTGGTTCTGTCTGTTTGGAGATAGTTCTAATCTTGATGCAAGATAGGTGCACAGTTTGCATGGAACATACCATATTCTCGGAAATCAATTTGGACGCACCTAATAGAGCTCCTAGATCATGTGTGTCATATGGAATCTCGCTTCAGTCCAGTTGGAGATAGTATTAGTTTCGGTGCAAGATTGGTGCATGGTTTGCGCATAATGCACCATAGGCTCAGAAAGCATTATGGAAGCAACCGATGATAATCCTAGGTGAAGAGGCTCAAGTGGAAGGTCGGTTCGATCTGTTTAGAGATAGTGCTAACCTTGATGCAAGATAGGTGCACGGTTTGCAAGGAACATACCATATGCTAAGAAATCCATTTGGACGCACCCCAATAGAACTCCTAGATGACATGTGTCATATGGAATCTCGCTTCGGTCTATTTAGAGACAGAGTTAGTTTTGGTGCAAGATAGGATAGGTACACAGTTTGCGCCTACTGCATCGTAGGCTAAGAAACAATTTTAGATGCACCCGATGATACTCCTGGGTAAAGGGGCTCAAGTGGAAGCTCAGCTTGCTTTTGTTTGGAGATAGTGCTAATCTTGATGCAAGATAGGTGCACGAATTACATGGAACATACCATATGCTTCGAAATATATTTGGAAGGACCCATTAGAACTCCTAGACGACGTGTGTCATAGAGAATCTCACTTCGGTCTCTTTGGAGATAGTGTTAGTTTCGGTGCAAAATAGGTAAACGGTTTGTGCCTATTGCACCATTGGCTAAGAAACTATTTTGGACACACACGATGGTACTCCTTGGTGAAGAGGCTGAAGTGGAATCTTGGTTTTGTCTGTTTGGAGATAGTTCTAATCTTAATGCAAGATAGGTGCACGGTTTCCATAGAACATTCCATATGCTCAGAAATAAATTTGGACAAACCCGATGGACTGTAGATGCACCCGATGGAACTACTAGATGAAGTGTATCATATGGAATATCGCTTCAGTCCAGTTGGAGATAGTATTAGTTTCGTTGCAAGATAGTTGCATGGTTTGTGCCTAATGCACCATAGGCTCAGAAATCGTTGTGGAAGTTCCCGATGGTACTCCTAGGTGAAGAGGCTCAAGTGAAAGCTCGGTTCGGTCTGTTTGGAGATAGTACTAATCTTGATGCAAGATAGGTGTACGCATGGAGCGTACCATATTCTCAGAAATCAATTTGGACGCACCCGATAGAACTGCTAGATCATGTGTGTCATATGGAGTCTCGCTTCAATCTGTTTGGAGACAAGGTTAGTTTAGGTGCAAGATTGGTGCATGGTTTGCGCATAATGCACCATAGGCTCAGAAAGCATTATGGAAGCACCCGATGATAATCCTAGGGAAGAGGCTCAAGTGGAAGGTCGGTTCGATCTGTTTGGAGATAATTCTAATCTTGATGCAAGATAGGTGCACGGTTTGCACGGAACATACCATATGCTAAGAAATCCATTTGGACACTCCCCAATAGAACTCCTAGATGACATGTGTCATATAGAATCTCGCTTTGGTCTGTTTAGAGACAAAGTTAGTTTTGGTGCAAGATAGGTACACAGTTTGCGCCTAATGCATCATAGGCTAAGAAACCATTTTGAATGCACCCGATGACACTCCTAGGTAAAGGGGCTCAAGTGGAAGCTCAGTTTGCTTTGTTTGGAGATAGTGCTATTGATGCAAGATAGGTGCACGAATTGCATCGAACGTACCATATACATAGAAATATATTGGAAGCACCCAATTGAACTCCTAGATGACGTGTGTCATATAGAATCTCACTTCGGTCTCTTTGGAGATAATGTTAGTTTCGGTGCAAGATAGGTGCACTGTTTGTGCCTAATGCACCATAGGCTAAGAAACTATTTTGGACGCACGCGATGTACTCCTTGGTGAATAGGCTCATGTGGATCTTGTTCTGTGT
>NW_018396439.1:49338-107675 GCF_000003195.3 Sorghum bicolor | reverse complement strand
AAAAAGAAAAAAAAAAGAAAGTCCCCGGGCGCCCTCTGCAACTAGCTGGTCCAGAACATACGTATGCTCAGAAATCATTTGGACTCACCCAATGGAACTGTAGATGCACCCTGATGGAACTACTAGATGAAGTGTATCATATGGAATCTCGCTTCAGTCCAGTTGGAGATAGTATTAGTTTCGGTGCAAAATAGGTGCATGGTTTGTGCCCAGTGCACCATAGGCTCAAAAATCATTGTGGAAGTTCCCGATGGTACTCCTAGGTGAAGAGGCTCATGTGAAAGCTCGGTTCGGTCTGTTTGGAGATAGTGCTAATCTTGATGCAAGACAGTTGTACGGTTTGCATGGAACGTACCATATTCTCGGAAATCAATTTGGACGCACCCGATAGAACTCCTTGAACATGTGTGTCATAGGGAATCTTGCTTCAATCTGTTTGGAGACAGTGTTAGTTTAGGTGCAAGATTGGTGCATGGTTTGCGCATAATGCACCATAGGCTTAGAAACCATTATGGAAGCACCCGATGTTAATCCTAGGTGAATAGGCTCAAGTGGAAGGTTGGTTCGATCTGTTTGGAGATAGTGCTAATCTTGATGCAAGTTAGGTGCACGGTTTGCATGGAACATACCATATGCTAAGAAATCCATTTGGACGCACCCTAATAGAACTCCTAGATGACATGTGTCATATGGAATCTCGCTTCGGTCTGTTTGGAGACATAGTTAGTTTTGGTGCAAGATAGGTACACAGTTTACGACTAATGCATCAGAGGCTAAGAAACCATTTTGGATGCACCCTATGATACTCCTGGGTAAAGGGACTCAAGTGGAAGCTCAGTTTGCTTTTGTTTGGAGATAGTGCTAATCTTGATGCAAGATAGGTGCACGAATTGCATGGAACGTACCATATGCTTCGAAATATAATTGGAAGCACCCAATAGAACTCCTAGATGACGTGTGTCATATAGAATCTCACTTCGGTCTCTTTGGAGATAGTGTTAGTTTCGCTGCAAGATAGGTACACGGTTTGTGCCTAATGCACCATAGGCTAAGAAACTATTTTGGACGCAAACGATGGTACTCCTTGGTGAAGAGGCTCAAGTGGAATCTTTGTTCTGTCTGTTTGGAGATAGTTCTAATCTTGATGCAAGATAGGTGCACGGTTTGCATGGAACATACCATATGCTCAGAAATCAATTTGGACAAACCCGATGGAACTGTATATGCACTCGATGGAACTACTAGAGGAAGTGTATCATATGAAATCTTGCTTCGGTCTGTTTGGAGACAGAGTTAGTTTTGGTGCAAGATAGGTACACAGTTTGCGCCTAATGCATCATAGGCTAAGAAACCATTTTGGATACACCCAATGATACTCCTGGGTAAAGGGGCTCAAGTGGAAGCTCAGTTTGCTTTTGTTTGGAGATAGTGCTAATCTTGATGCAAGATAGGTGCACGAATTGCATGGAACGTACCATATGCTTCGAAATATAATTGGAAGCACCCAATAGAACTCCTAGATGACGTGTGTCATATAGAATCTCACTTCGGTCTCTTTGGAGATAGTGTTAGTTTCGCTGCAAGATAGGTACACGGTTTGTGCCTAATGCACCATAGGCTAAGAAACTATTTTGGACGCACACGATGGTACTCCTTGGTGAAGAGGCTCAAGTGGAATCTTTGTTCTGTCTTTTTGGAGATAGTTCTTATCTTGATGCAAGATAGGTGCACGGTTTGCATGGAACATACCATATGCTCAGAAATTAATTTGGACAAACCCGATGGAACTGTAGATGCACCCGATGGAACTACTAGATGAAGTGTATCATATGGAATCTCGCTTCGGTCCAGTTGGAGATAGTATTAGTTTCAGTGCAAGATAGTTGCATGGTTTGTGCCCAGTGCACCATAGGCTTAGAAATCTTTGTGGAAGTTCTCGATGGTACTCCTTGGTGAAGAGGCTCAAATGAAAGTTTGGTTCGGTCTATTTGGAGATAGTGCTAATCTTGATGAAAGATAGGTGTACGGTTTGCATGGAACATACCTTCTCAAAAATCAATTTGGAAGCACCCGATAGAACTCCTAGATCATGTGTGTCATATGGAATCTCTCTTCAATCTGTTTGGAGACAGTGTTAGTTTAGGTGCAAGATTGGTGCATGGTTTGCGCATAATGCACCATAGGCTGAGAAACGATTATGGAAGCACCCGATGATAATCCTAGGTGAAGAGGATCAAGTGGAAGGTCAGTTCGATCTGTTTGGAGATAGTACTAATCTTGATGCAACATAGGTGCACGGTTTGCATGGAACATACCATATGCTAAGAAATCCATTTGGGCGCACCCCAATAGAACTCCTAGATGGCATTTGTCATATGGAATCTCGCTTCGGTTTGTTTGGAAACAAAGTTAGTTTTGGTGCAAGATAGGTACACAGTTTGCGCCTAATGCATCATAGGCTAAGAAACCATTTTGGATGCACCCGATGATACTCCTGGGTAAAGGGGCTCAAGTGGAAGCTCAGTTTGCTTTTGTTTGGAGATAGTGCTAATCTTGATGCTAGATAGGTGCACGAATTGCATGGAACGTACCATATGCTTCGAAATATATTTGGAAGCACCCAATAGAACTCCTAGATGACGTGTGTCATATAGAACCTCACTTCAGTCTCTTTGGAGATAGTGTTAGTTTCTGTGCAAGATAGGTACACGGTTTATGCCTAATACACCATAGGCTAAGAAACTATTTTGGACGCACACGATGGTACTCCATGGTGAAGAGGCTCAAGTGGAATCTTGGTTCTGTCTGTTTGGAGATAGTTCTAATCTTGATGCAAGATAGGTGCACGGTTTGCATGGAACATACCATATGCTCGGAAATCAATTTGGACAAACCTGATGGAACTGTAGATGCACCCGATGGAACTACTAGATGAAGTGTATCATATGGAATCTCGCTTCGGTCCAGTTGGAGATAGTATTAGATTCGGTGCAAGATAGTTGCATGGTTTGTGCCTAGTGCACCATAGGCTCAGAAATCGTTGTGGAAGTTCCCGATGGTACTCCTAGGTGAAGAGGCCCAAGTGAAAGCTCGGTTCGGTCTGTTTGGAGATAGTGCTAATCTTGATGAAAGATAGGTGTACCGTTTGCATGGAACGTACCATATTCTCAGAAATCAATTTGGACGCACCCGATAGAACTCCTAGATCATGTGTGTCATATGGAATCTTGCTTCAATCTGTTTGGAGATAGTGTTGTGCAAGATTGGTGCATGGTTTGCGCATAATGCACCATAGGCTCAGAAACTATTACGGAAGCACCCGATGATAATCCTAGGTGAAGAGGCTCAAGTGGAAGGTCGGTTCGATCTGTTTGGAGATAGTGGTAATATTGATGCAAGATAGGTGCACGGTTTGCATGGAACATACCATATGCTAAGAAATCCATTTGGACGCACCCCAATAGAACTCCTAGATGACATGTGTCATATGGAATCTCGCTTCGGTCTGTTTGGAGACAGAGTTAGTTTTGGTGCAAGATAGGTACACAGTTTGCGCCTAATGCATCATAGGCTAAGAAACCATTTTGGATGCACCCGATGATACTCCTAGGTAAAGGGGCTGAAGTGGAAGCTCAGTTTGCTTTGTTTGGAGATAGTGCTAATCTTGATGCAAGATAGGTGCACGAATTGCATCGAACGTACCATATGCTTTGAAATATATATGGAAGCACCCAATAGAACTCCTAGATGTTGTGTGTCATATAGAATCTCACTTCGGTCTCTTTGGAGATACTGTTAGTTTCAGTGCAAGATAGGTACACGGTTTGTGCCTAATGCACCATAGGCTAAGAAACTATGTTGGACGTAGGCGATGGTACTCCTTGGTGAAGAGGCTCATGTGGAATCTTGGTTCTGTCTGTTTGGAGATAGTTCTAATCTTGATGCAAGATAGGTGCACAGTTTGCATGGAACATACCATATGCTCAAAAATCAATTTCGACACACCCGATGGAACTGTAGATGCACCTGATGGAACTACTAGATGAAGTGTATCATATGGAATCTCGCTTCGGTCCAGTTGGAGATAGTATTAGTTTCGGTGCAAGGTAGTTGCATGGTTTGTGCCTAGTGCACCATAGGCTCGGAAATTGTTGTGGAAGTTCCCGATGATAGTCCTAGGTGAAGAGGCTCAAGTGAAAGCTCGGTTCGCTCTGTTTGGAGATAGTGCTAATCTTGATGAAAGATAGGTGTACGGTTTGCATGGAACGTACCATATTCTTAGAAATCAATTTGGACGCACCCGATAGAACTCCTAGATCATGTGTGTCATATGGAATCTCGCTTCAATCTGTTTGGAGACAGTGTTAGTTTAGGTGCAAGATTGGTGCATGGTTTACGCATAATGCACCATAGGCTCAGAAACCATTATGGAAGCACCCGATGATAATCCTAGGTGAAGAGGCTCAAGTGGAAGGTCGGTTCGATCTGTTTGGAGATGGTGCTAACCTTGATGCAAGATTGGTGCACGGTTTGCATGGAACATACCATATGCTAAGAAATCCATTTGGATGCATCCCAATAGAACTCCTAGATGACATGTGTCATATGGAATCTCGCTTTGGTCTGTTTGGAGACAGAGTTAGTTTTGGTGCAAGATAGGTACACGGTTTGTGCCTAATGCATCATAGGCTAAGAAACCATTTTGGATGCACCCGATGATACTCCTAGGTAAAGGGGCTCAAGTGGAAGCTCAGTTTGCTTTGTTTGGAGATAGTGCTAATCTTGAGCAAGATAAGTGCACGAATTGCATCGAACGTACCATATGCTTAGAAATATGTTTGGAAGAACCCAATATTACTCCTAGATGAAGTGTATCATATAGAATCTCACTTCGGTCTCCTTGGAGATAGTGTTAGTTTCGGTGCAACATAGGTACACGGTTTGTGCCTAATGCACTATAGGCTAAGAAAATATTTTGGACGCACGTGATGGTACTGCTTGGTGAAGAGGCTCATGTGGAATCTTGGTTCTGTCTTGTCGGTGTTTTCCCCACGGGGGTCACACCAACGAGTAAATTTGTATGCGTGTTCCCTTTCCCAGATGGTGATGCAAGAAGACACAAAGGTTTATCCTGGTTCGGGCAAGAGAAGGCCCTACGTCCAGCGGGGGAGGGAAGTTTGTATTATCTTGCACCTAAGTGCTTGTACAGGGGCGAATAGGAGCGTGGTATGGAGTGAAATGGAATATGGGAGTTCTACTGCGTATGAGCGTAGTGTTGCGTCATCTCTATCTATTCCCGGGTCCTTCCTTTTATAGCACCAAGGAGAGACCTAGGGTACATGTATAGGTGTCAGAGTAGGGGTCGATAGAGGCATGGCGCGCTGACCTACTCGAGGCCTCCGTACCGGCGTGGTCTCGAGCCGTCCTGTCTTGGTAGCTTGATGATGATTACGCGTGCCCCTGTATCCTGCTCTGCGCGCCGTCTTGAGCTGGTTCACCGGTCGCACGCCTGTACGATACGGCGGCAGATCCGGCGGAGTGGTTGCGGTGTTGTCAGTCGACGCCCAACTCGTCTCCAAGAAGGAACCATGTCTGGTCGAGGGTCAGACGCCGTGTAATGCCCTGATATCCGGAGCGCTAACCTTGGTTGTCTCGAGGGGGTCCTGATTAGATGTTCCATCCCTGCTTCCCGCGTCCTGACATGCTCTGGGTCGTTTGGTGGGGAAGGCTGCAAAAAGAATGACAGGATGGGTGCCTGTTCCTTATCACGCTTCCCGTGACCAGCGTGTTAGGTGGGAAAGTGACAGACACATTAAATGCCCTGGCTCTCGTGCGCGCGTCAGGCGGCGGACAGTGTCCTTGCGCTCGACGCTTCCCGATTCGCTCGAGCCTATTTCCGCATTCGACGATAGTTGGTGCTCGGCTCCTGAGCGATTCGCTCGACGCCTTTTCCGTCTTCGAGGCTGCGGTCGTCGATGACTGTATGTGTGGCTGACTAGAGCATCGAGTTGTGGGCCTCGATCTGCGTACGGGTAATCTCGTTATGTGCATCAGTTAAGACACCCCTTACTGATACCCTCGACAGTAGCCCCCGAGTCTCCATTTGAGCGCTGGCGCTCGAGTGGAGGCTGTATTCCTTGGTCGAGTTTCCGTGGGGACGCGCGAGCGACCCCGCGGGGGCAGCCCCCGAGCCCTTGGAGGAGTTTTTGACTCCTTCGAGGGTTATATTGCCTAATTCGCAGAAACGTTGTCGACACCAGTGGTGGAAGGTTCTGATTGGCTCGTTTTGCGCGGAGGTTTCGACGTACTCTCGATAGAGCGAGCGTCTTCCACCCCAAATTGAGTTCCTAACGGTTAGTCCAAGTGAGAACCTGTGCCCCTTTCGAGCGGGTCAGCTGTAGCCCGGAGGCGTTCTCATAAAGCGGGGTCGACGTGGTCGGGGATACTGGTCTCGTTCGATAGAGTCCAGCGGCTCGATGCCTCTCGTCGGGGGGATTCCTCTCGACTATCTCGACCCTACCTTGGACATCCCCAGCGAGTTTTCGAGGCGGGCCTCGATTCTTCGACCACTTGCTGGGGATCCCTGACTCTGGTGCTCGAGATCGGCTGTCGAACCCTTTCGGTGGGCCAGCCTTTGACCTCTCGAGGCTTTCACGGGCACATCCCTTGGCTTACAAGGTAAGGAAGGAGTCGTGGCGGTTCGCCTTTTTGCCCGTTGGGCGCGCCTTTTTAGGCGGAGATGTTACGACACTGTTGTTGGTGTGGAATTCGGAGCGCCCCACCTGTGAGGAGGGAAAGGACCGTTAGACAACGCATTTATGGGGGGGTTACCTCATTTCTCGGATCTATCCGTTGGCGGACTGCTGCCTATAAATACGCCGTGGCGCTGCCTCCGTTCTTTCTTCCGCCTTCCGCCCTCTTGCCTTCGTTCTCTTGCTGCTTGAGTTCCCTTGCCATCTCACGCGCGCGCGCACCCCCTCGAGCGGTAGCGGATCCGTCGTCCTTCCAGCCAAGATGCCTGTGAGACTTGTTGCCGCCGACGACTGGCGCCCGTCGTCGATGACGGAGCGCCGGTTGCAAGAGCTTGAGAGAGAAGGACTCCTGCGCCGCCGCACCTCGCTATCGTCGCCAGAGTGGATCGCGCCGCCGGCGGACCACAGGGAGCCCCAGCCGCCCGAGGGCTACGTGGTGTCGTTCGCCAAATTCCACCGCCACGGCCTGGGTGCTCCTCCGAGCCGCTTCATGCGGGCGCTCTGCCTCCACTATGGGGTGGAGCTCAAGCACTTCTCCCCGAACGCCATCACTGTCGCGGCGGTCTTCGCCGCGGTGTGTGAGGGCTACCTGGGGATGATGCCCCACTGGGAGTTGTGGCTCCACCTCTATAGGGGCGAGCTTTTCAACGCCCCCACCAGAACTACTAGCGTGAGGAAACCCGTGCGGGCGGGATGCCTCAATCTCGTGCAGAAGACGGGGAAGACGGATAGGCCACGTGAGTACATCCCAGTGGGGTTGTCGACTAACCACGCCGGCTGGGACTCTCAGTGGTTTTATCTGCGGAACGACGACAACCTCCTGCCCGCTTACTCCGGTCGCCTGATCACGGAGCGTCCTGCGGATTGGACAAACGGCGTCGTTCAAGCTCATCAATCGCGGCTCGACCCCCTCCTCGACGCCCTGAAGAAACTTCGCCTGGAGGGCTTGACTGCCGCTCTCGTCCTCTCGGCCGTTCATCACCGGAGAGTTCTCCCATTGATGTCTCGACCGTTGAGGATGGACGAGATGGGCCCTGGGGTTTCATCTCGGGACCTCGAGGCGTGCCGGATGTCCAATGAGGCTCCAGCGAACGACGAAGTCACAGCCCGGGTCAGGGCTGCAATTGCTAGTGACTTTAAGCCGGAGCACGTTAACGGCTTCCCCATGAGGCCCGATGCAGGCTCGATCGATCTGGTATGCTTTCTTCTTATGCACAGCTTCGATTCTGGGTTTCTTTCTTCCCTTTTTCCAAGTCTGTCTTTGATCTGGCAGGGACGGATTGATGTCCGGTCCTCGAGGCCTCCAGTAAAGGAGGACGAGGCCGACCGTGACAAACGGCGCCAGTCCGCTGAGAAATTGATGTCCGTCAAGGACTTTAAGAAGAAAGGAGAAAAGAAGAGGAACCTCGATCGCCAAGCACTAGATGCGCGTCGAGCCAAATCCAGGCAGAGGGGGGAGCCTGAAGAAGAATCCCCTAGCGATGATGATGGTGGAGATGATGATGAAGACAGCGATGACTCCGAGGGGATGGCGTCTCGCCTCGATCGGATCCTCGAGGACCCGCCTGGGGGCGACGTCGACGCCCCGCGGACGGGAGCGCCGAAGGAGGGGCCAAGCGGGTCTCTCCGCCCTCGTACTGACACCCATCCTGCGCCCACGACCAGTCAGGCCGCCCCGCACCCCCGACCCCCTCCTGCGCCAAAGGCAGGTGGCCAGGCTAAGCCCTAGGAGACGGGGCCGTTGACCCGCGGCCGCGCCGCGGCCTCCGAGAAGGGAGAGACTGGCCGTCGGAGCGCCAGTCCCGGCACCCGCCAGGCGGGAGTTACCGGGCCAAGGCCTTCATCTGCTCTCGAGGGGCCCGGGACCTTGACGCAGGGCGGTTCGAGGCCCACCGGTCGAGGCACCGGCAGGCGAGCCGTTCTTCCTGTGGGGTAAGTTCTTTTTGATGTTGTGACTTTTGTTCCCTTGTTCCACTGCGTTTCCTCTTATACCGGTCTTTTTATGCTCGTTCCCTTTGTCTCAGATTAAAGTGGACGCTCGAGCAGGCCCAGCCTTCAATGGCGAAGAGGCTCAAAGCCGGAGCAGCCTTCAAGGAGCCAGGTTTGTAGCTTACTTCTGGGACTCGTGATGTTCTTGCGTAGGTCATCACAGTGACCGGCCTTTATTCTTTGTTTTATAGGCTCCTCCAAGTCTCAGCCTCCGGCCGACGTTGAGAGTGCCCCGCCTCGTCTCGAGCCTGCTCCGTCGCCGCCGATACGGGTCGAGGCTCCCCAGACCCAGGGGCAAGAAGGAGCCCCCGAGCCTCCCCGATCCGGGGTCGAGGGGGATCCCATTACTATCAGCGACACGTCTGGTGGCAACGAGACGTCGGGGGATGTCCGCCCTATGGATGAGGAGGCGTCGACTTCCCTCGTCGCGGGACGGACACCCTGGCCTGCTGGTCTTCACGCCCTCGAGGAGCAGAAGAAGAAAGAAGAGGAGGAGCGGGAGCGCGAGGCAAGGCGGAAGCCGCAGGAGCAGGGCCGCCGACAAGATTCGCAGGAGCACGAGGAGCAACAACAGCAGCAGCAACAGCAGCAGCAGCAGGTGGAGCAAGAAGAAGGACCGCTCGAGCCCCCACCTCAAGGTCCGCCCCAACCAGTACCACCGGCGCCGCAAGAGCCCGGAGAACAAGAAGGGGATTTGCCGGTGTTCGGCCCTCCAACCCCAGCGTGGCTCCTTCTAGGGGCGCCCGCCGCGATCCCGGCAGAGTCGGGCCGGCCGGACGGTGTGGTGGCGCTTGCCTGCATGATGCGCACCCCCGCCGACCCCGAGTCCGAGATCAGGAGGACAATATACGGCATGGACGGGATCGCCCCAGGGTTCCTTCGGGAGCGTTGGGCGTGGGAGGACCGTATTCCCCCAGAGGAGGACGAGATCGGGACGTCGGGGAGTAAGGACGGCACCTAGAAGACGGTGGACGACGACGGGCGGTTCCCATGCCTCGTCGACCTGTTCTTGCACCATGGGGGCTCCCTCGAGACCGTCGAGGACCTTATCCGCGGCGTCAAGGCGCGGGCTGACCGGGAGATGGAGAACTGGTGCCCCGATCGGATTCGTATCCGGGCTTCCACCGATCCATCCGAGCCCAACATCTTCCTCGACGATCGGAAGGAGGCCGACAAGTGGGAACACGTCGAGGAGCTTCGCCTTTGGATGAAGCACGTGGTGGGGCTCCTGTCGGACGTCATTAATAAGGGGCTTGGGCCGGCTTACTTTGTAAGTGTTTTTCGATCTTTAATCCTTACGGAGCCCTTTTGGTTTTTTATTCTAACTGTTCGACCACCGGCTCGCAGGACATGAAAGAGACCTCCCGCATCAAATCGAGCTTCATTCACGCCACAAGAGGCGGCTGGGAGCAGCTCCCCGTCCTCAAGGACCAACTCCTCGAGTCGCAAGAAAAGCTCCTTAAGGCCTATAAAGACCTCATAGCGCTCGAGGAGGAGAAGAAGGCGAGGGAGGCTGCCTTGGCCGAGGCTCGAGAGGCCTCAAGGAAGGCGGAGGAGGAGACGACGCTGCTGCGGGAGCGGGCTCTGACGGTCGAGGAGGCCGCGTCCAAAGCCCGGGAGGAGGCCCTGTCCTATAAGAATGTCATTGCTGATTTGGACAAGGAGAAGGGCCTTCTCAAGACCGACCTGGACTCCCTCTGAGAGTCCTTCCAAAAGATGAAGGTGGCGTATGTGGACAGCGAGGTCGCCAGGGGTGCCGCAGAGGATGCAAGGAAGAAGGCCCTCGAAGACCTCGAGGCGGAGCGGGCTCGATCCCTCAGGCTCTCTGACGACGTCGAACGTCTGAAGGGAGAGCTGTTGGAGAAGAGTGGGGCCATTGTTCAGGCTGGCAAGGCGATCGAGGATCTCCGCGTTGCCAACACTGAGCTGGCACGCTCCAACAAAGAGATCGAGAGGGCCAACACCAGATTAGTCGGCGAGAACATGGCCCTGGAGGAGAGTGTCCGCGGTACGTTTTCATTGTCGGATTTCTTTTTCGAGGTGTGCTTGGTTTATCCTAAAGTTTCTTGTATTGGCATTTACAGGGCTTAAGGACGAACTCTTAGCGGCCCAAGTCGAGGCCCGTAGTTCTAAGGCCTAGCTCGAGGCGGAGGTTGCTTTGAACCGTCGAGTGCGGACGGCAATAAGCGACCTCTCGACCTCTTGGGAGATCGAGCCTATGGACGAGTCGAAGGAGGAAGCTCGAGGCGATGCACTGGTCGACCAGTTGTGCTACTTAGGCGTGACGCTGAGAGATTGGGTGCGGGATGCCCTCCACATCGGGGTGAAGCGGGCGATGGCGGTTGTCTGCTCAGGCTTCTCCTACGACATGGAGGTGGTGTCCCACGGCTTCGTCACTGATATCTCTAAGACCGACACGGAGAACGAAGAGAGGCTCCATGCCTTGATCGACGACGCGGAAGCTCCTGGAGAGAGGTTGGCTAAGCTTTTTGAGCCTGAGGTGCTTCCACCTGAGACTAGCTCGGGCGTAGGGGAGGGTGGTGAGGACCGTGCTGTGGACTAAGGCCTACGAGCCTGCTCAGAGTGCCTGGGGCCCCTTGTATAATACTCTGTTAGTCTTATTTTTAAGTATTTGTTAAACGTTTTTCTGTCTTTCCGCTCGAGGTTCTTTTATTTCCCTTTGCGCCTACGTTTGTATTCCTTGTTCGATCTTTTGTCAAAAACAGCCTCGATCACCTCAAGGGTGAGGAAGTGAGCAGAGTTTCTATAGCCCGGGGGCGTAGGAGTTCTCAGGCTCGTTGTCCCTCGGCCCTTAAGGGGCTCGAGGCGTCTCAACTACTCGAACGTGCTAGGTTTACTAAGTAAGGAAGAGAGAATTTCTTGGCTTTTTCGACACTTGGGGGGGGTCGCCCCCCTGGTAGCCCCCGAGGGGGTATCGACTATGATGGGTCATAGTTGGTGCTCCCTTCTAACGTCGAAATTTGTGAGAAAGTAAATCGCTCGAGGGAAAGGCTTCATTCATACATTCATTTACAAGGCCTTGGTACAGAATGTATGTAGGAACATAAAGTTTTGAAGTTCTAGGGGTAGAATCGACGTAGCTGTTCGATGTTCCAAGCGTTGGTGAAGATCGCCCCCTTTTCGTCCACGAGCTTGTACGTCCCTGGCTTCAAGACCTCGGCCACCACGTATGGGCCCTCCCAAGGTGGAGTCAGCTTGTGGCGTCCTTGATTGTTTTGCCGGCGTCGTAGGACAAGGTCACCCACGTTTAAGTCCCTCTTGCGCACGTGCTTGTCGTGGTAGCGTCGAAGTTTCTACTGATATCTGGCAGAGTTGAGGAGGGCCATGTCTCGAGCCTCCTCGAGTTGGTCGACCGCGTTTTCTTGGGTCTCCTTATTTGATTGCTCGTTGTATGCTTTGAGTCGAGGGGACCCATACTCGAGGTCTATGGGGAGGACAGCCTCAGAGCCATAGACCATGAAGAATGGGGTGTGTTTTGTGGCCCTGCTTGGCGTTGTCCTTAGGCTCCATAGGACCGAGGAAAGCTCCTCGACCCACTTCTTGCCGAATTTTTTCAAACGATTGTAGATCCTTGGCTTGAGCCCCTACAAAATCATGCCGTTGGCACGCTCGACCTGGCCGTTAGTTTGAGGGTGGGCCACTGTAGACCAGTTCACACGGATGTGATGCTGAGCGTAGAAGTCCAAGAACTTTCTGCCGGTGAACTGGGTGTCGTTGTCGGTGATGATTACGTTGGGGATCCCAAACCGATGGATGATGTCGGTGAAGAAGAGGACGGCCTGCTCGGAGCAGATGTTGGTGATGGGTCGAGCCTCGATCCATTTTGAGAATTTGTCGATAGCTACCAGCAAGTGGGTGTATCCCCCTTTTGCCTTTTGCAGAGGCCCTACTAAGTCGAGCCCCCATACTACGAACGGCCATGTGATGGGGATCATCTAAAGAGCGTGGGCGGGCAGATGCGTCTGTTTGGCGTAGAACTGGCATCCATGGCATGAGCGCACGAGCTTGATGGCATCAGCTACGGCAGTTGGCCAGTAGAAGCCTTGTCGGAAGGTGTTTCCTACGAGGGTCCGTGGAGCAGCATGGTGGCCGCAAGCCCCCGAGTGTAGGTCCTCAAGGAGCTTTCGACCTTCTTCCACGCTGATGCAACGCTGCAAGACCCCCGTCGGGCTTCGTCGATATAGCTCATTGCCCTCGCCATAGATCACATATGACTTGGCCCGTCGAGCGATACGGCGGGCCTCGGATCGATCTTCTGGCAGCTCGCAGCGGATTAGGAAGTCGAGGAACGGTGTGCGCCAGTCGAACGGTCGACCGGGCCGCTGTTCTACCTCCATCACCTCAGCTGCCATCAATAGTGCGTCGACGGTGTCGGTTGGCTGGGCAGGAGCGGCATCGACGCCAGCCCCCGAGCCCAAGTCGACAGATGGCTCGTGAAGATCTCTTGAGAATGCGTCAGGTGGTAGCGTGCCTCGGGTTGACGCGATCTTGGTGAGTTCGTCGGCTGCCTCGTTGTAGCGTCAGGCGACATGGACGAGCTCAAGGCCATGGAATTTGTCCTCGAGTCGACGGACTTCCTTGCAGTAGGCCTCCATTTTCGGGTCGTGGCAGCCCGAGGTCTTCATTACTTGGTCGATGACGAGTTGGGAGTCGCCTCGGACGTCATGGCGTCGGACTCCTAGCTCGATGGCGATCTTGAGACCGCTGACGAGGGCCTCGTACTCTGCGACATTGTTGGATGTAGCAAAGTGGATCCTGATGACGTACCTCATATGGACGCCCAAGGGCGAGATGAACAGTAGGGCGGCCCCGGCTCCCGTCTTCATGAGTGACCTGTCGAAATACATCGTCCACAGCTCCGACTGGACCCGAGTCGGGGGGAGCTGGGAGTCTGTCCATTCCGCGACAAAATCCACCAGGGCTTGCGATTTGATAGCCTTGCGAGGTGCATAAGTGAGAGTCTCACTCATGAGCTCGATTGACCATTTTGCTATTCTTCCCGTGGCCTCCTTACTCTGGATTATCTCGCCCAGGGGGAAGGACGGGACCACCGTGATAGGGTGGCCGAGGAAGTAGTGCTGCAGGTTGCGGCGGGCGAGGATCACGGCATAGATCAGCTTCTGGATTTGGGTGTAACGTGCCTTGGTCTCTGAGAGTACCTCGCTGACGAAATAGACTGGCCTCTGGACTGGCAACGCATGCCCCTCCTCCTGCCTCTCGACCACCACCGCCGCACTGACGACCTGGGTCGTCGAGGCAACGTAAAGGAGCAGCGGTTCTGCGGGCTGAGGTGGGACCAGGACTGGTGTCGAGGTCAGTGTCCTCTTTAGATTTTCGAGGGCTTCCTCGGCCTTGGGGGTCCAAGAGAAACGCCCGACGTTCTTCAGAAGTCGATACAGTGGCAACGCCTTTTCTCCTAGTCTCGAGATGAATCGACTCAGTGCCGCTAGACATCCCGTGACTCTCTGCACGCCCTTAATGTCTCGAATCAGCCCCATTCTTGTGATGGCCGCGACCTTCTCGAGGTTGGCCTCGATCCCGCGCTGGGAAACGATGTATCCCAGGAGCATGCCTCGAGGCATGCCGAAAACGCATTTCTCAGGATTGAGCTTGATCTGGTTGGCGCATAAGCAGCTAAAAGCGATCTCCAGGTCCTGGATCAGGTCTCCTCGCCGCTTTGATTTGACGACGATGTCATCGACATAGGCCTCGACCGTCGACCCTATGTGCTTGCCAAACACGTGGAGCATGCAGCGTTGGTACGTGGCTCCCGCATTTCGAAGCCCAAACGGCATGGTTACATAGCAATACATCCCAAAAGGTCTGATGAAAGAGGTCGCGAGCTGGTCGGACTCTTTCATTTTTATTTGATGATAACCAGAATATGCATCAAGGAAAGAAAGGGTTTCACATCCCGCAGTAGAATCAACAATTTGATCAATACGTGGTAATGGAAAGGGAACTTTTGGACATGCTTTATTTAAACTCATATAATCGACACACATCCTCATTTTCCCATTCTTTTTCTTAACTAGTACAGGGTTTGCTAACCAGTCAGGATGGTGAACCTCCTTGATGAATCCGGCCGTCAAAAGCTTGTGGACCTCCTCGCCAATGATCTTGCGCTTCTCCTCGTCGAATCGGCACAACTGTTGCTTCACTGGCTTGGAACCGGCTCGAATTTCCAAGGAGTGCTCGGCGACTTCCCTCGGTATGCCTGGCATGTCCGAGGGACTCCAGCAAACATATCGGCGTTCGCACGGAGAAAGTCAACGAGCACAGCTTCCTATTTGGGGTCGAGGTCGGCGCTGATCGTCAGCACCTTGCCGTCGGAGTTGTTAGGGTCGAGCGGGATCTTCTTGGTTCCCTCTGTTGGCTCGAAGCTGCCCGCGTGGCGCTTGGGTTCTGGGGCTTCAGCGGCTAGGGCCTCGAGCTTCGCGACGAGCTCGGTGGAGTTCTCGACTGCCTCCCCATACTCGACACACTCAACGTCGCACTCGTAAGCGTGCTCGAAGGAGGAGCTGACGGTGATGACGCCTTTGGGACCGGGCACCTTTAGCTTCAAGTAGGTGTAGTTGGGTATAGCCATGAACTTGGTGTAGCCCGGGCGCCCAATGATGGCGTGGTATGTGCCTCGGAACCCGACCACTTCAAAGGTGAGGGTCTCCTTCCTAAAGTTGGCCGCCGTGCCGAAGCAGACCGGTAGGTCGATTCGACCCACTGGCAGCGCCTTTTTCCCTGGCACGACGCCATGGAAACCGCTGGCGCTTGGTTGGAGCCGTCCCCTGTCGATGCCGAGGAGGTCGAGGGTCTCGAGGTAGATGATGTTGAGGCTGCTGCCTCCGTCCATCAGCACTTTCGAGAGCCGGGTGTTGACGATGATGGGGTCGACGACGAGCGGATAGACGCCTGGGGCAACTACTTTGTCAGGGTGGTCCTCTCGATCGAAGGTGATGGGTGTGCTCGACCAGCTGAGGTACTGGGGCACCGCCATTCTTGCCGCGAAGACTTCGCGGCGTTCCCTCTTGCGCTGCCTTGTAGTCAACTGCGTCGAGGGCCCACCGTAGATTATGTAGCAGTCGTGGACGGCTGGGAAGTCGTCGTCGTCCTTGTTGCCCTCCTTGTCGCCGCCCTTCTCCTTCTTTGGGTCGTCGCGTGCATCCTTTTTGAACCCCAGACCATCGAAATGCTTTTTCAGCATACGACAGTCCTTGAGCTTGTGGTTGGCTCCTCCCTTATGGTAAGGGCATGGTTCCTCTAGCATCTTATCGAAGACACCTCCATCTGGAGGGCCTCGAGGCTTCTTCCGCTCCATGGCGGCAACGAGATCGTCGTCGAAGTCTTCCTGCTTGAACTGCCGCATTTTCTGCTTCTTTTTGTTCTTCTTGGGCCCTCGACTGGGGGCCCCATCTTCATCGGCGGGCTGCTTGCTTTTCCTTCCTTCACATCCGAAGAAAGCGCCGACCGCTTCCTCCCCTGCTGCGTAGTTTGCTACTACGTCCATGAGCTCATCGACGGTCTGAGGTCGATTCCGGCCCAATTCCCGCACCAAGTCTCGACTGGTGGTACCAGAGACAAATGCCAGGATGACGTCGTGGTCAGGGATATGTGGCAGCTCGGTGCGCTGCTTCGAGAAGCGTCGGGCATACTCTCGAAGAGTCTCTCCTGACTTCTGTTTGCACTTGCTGAGGTCCCACGAGTTCCAGGGCCGTATGTAGGTCCCTTTGAAATTTCCCTCAAAGACTCTAACCAAATCGACCCAGTCGTGGATCTGATTAGCTGGAAGTTCCTCGAGCCATCGACGGGCGGTATCGGAGAGGAAGAGCGGTAGTTGTCTGATGATGGCTCGATCATCTCCTCGAGCACCTCCTAGTTGACAGGCCAGCCTAAAATCGGCCAACCATAACTCTGGTTTGGTTTCTCCGTTGTATTTTGTGATGCTGGTTGGGGGTCGAAATGGACTGGGCAGGGGTGTGCTGCGGATTGCCCTGCTGAACACCCGTGGGCCTAGTGGCTCGGGGGCCATCCGGTCCTCGTCGCTGTCGTACCTCCCACCGCGATGTGCGCTGTAACCGCGCTCCTCCGCGTCCCCATACCGACGGCGTCGATTCTCTTCGATGTCATGCCCGTGTCGTGTCGACGCTGATTGTCGACAGGGAGGACGAGAGTGGTCTTTCTTCCTCGAGGGGGTGGCTGTTGATGGACTGACACCTCCCTTTCGTTTTGGGGTGGCTCATCGCGCTTTTTAGTGGCGGCTCCTCGTCGTCGAGAAGCCGAGCTTTCGGCTTGTCTAACCGCCGCTACCTGGAGCAGAGTCTGCACCTCGTCTCGAATGCGTCGAGCTTGGGAGTTCGATGGCTCTGGCATGTTGCGTAGCAGCATTGTTGCTGCTACTACATTCTGGCCTGCTCGAGGGAAGCGGCTGACGGGTTGCTCTGGCTCCGCGTCTCCGACGATTTGCCGGTGTACCTCTCGAGCTCTTCTACGGACACTTCCGCCAGGCGGGTAAGGCAAGTCTTGCTCGAGGATTTGCTCGAGCAAGACGAGGCGCTCACGGTCTTCGTCGAGCTTTGTCTTGAGCTCTCGTAGCTGCGCAAGCTGCGCAGCCCTGTCTTCCTGTGGAAGTGGGTCGACCTGTCCGTCGTTCCCAGGCGTCCTGGGGTCTTCCCTTGCTGCAGGGGCTCGACCGCCAGCAGCAGCATCCTGCGTCTCGTCGGTAGTTTCTACCGCCCCGTCGATGTGATAGCATTCCCTAGTAGGGTCGTAGCTATCGGTCTCGGAGTCGGAGTCTGGCTTAGCGGCGTAGAAACATCCACGTCCCTCCTCCAGTAGCCGTTGCCTGAGTGAGGTGATCGTGTATCGTCCAGGGCCTAGGCGACGGAGGCCTCGTACCTGGGAGAAATCCGGCAGTTCGGACGTCGGCTGCCGTGCTTCAGAGTTACGTGGGAGGACCATTGGTCTCTCCACGTACGTCTGGGCATTTGGGCATATCGCTCTGGCGAGTGACGCCGCGGCGTTGTCCAATCCGAATGGCAGTGCCCTTCTTGGAGTGAACAACCCGTGTGGATGTAACCTAGCGGCGGGGGAGAGCGCACGGGGCGCGTCACCTCTTGTCGTCGTGTGATGCTGAGCCGACATGTCCACAGTTTCGGCATGCGGTGCTGCCGGCTCCTGTGTCGCCTCCTGCCTAGCTCGAACTGCTGGTCGTGACGAGGCAGATGGGCGACGATGGTGCTGTCCACGCCTCTTCTTGGGCGGGGAGGCGTGGCGGCGAGGGCGTCTCGGGGCCCTCAACCGTGCTGGCGCAACGCGGGCTCCTCCCGGTCCTTTGACCGAGAGCAAGATCATGTCATAGCTGGAGCCAGTAGACATGAACTCGAGACTCCCAAACCAAATCACCGTGGAGCGCGGAATCGGCGAGGCGAGAGTGGCCATCTGGAAAGGAGTGGGAAATCGGTGAAAAACACGCAGGGCCCCTACCTGGCGCGCCAACTGTCGTTGTTTTCCCCATGGGGGGTCACACCAACGAGTAAATTTGTATGCGTGTTCCCTTTCCCAGATGGTGATGCAAGAAGACACAAAGGTTTATCCTGGTTCGGGCAAGAGAAGGCCCTACGTCCAGCGGGGGAGGGAAGTTTGTATTATCTTGCACCTAAGTGCTTGTACAAGGGCGAATACGAGCGTGGTATGGAGTGAAATGGAATATGGGAGTTCTACTGCGTATGAGCGTAGTGTTGCGTCATCTCTATCTATTCCCGGGTCCTTCCTTTTATAGCACTAAGGAGAGACCTAGGGTACATGTATAGGTGTCAGAGTAGGGGTCGATAGAGGCATGGCGCGCTGACCTACTCGAGGCCTCCGTACCGGCGTGGTCTCGAGCCGTCCTGTCTTGGTAGCTTGATGATGATTACACGTGCTCCTGTATCCTGCTCTGCGCACCGTCTTGTGCTGGTTCACCGGTCGCACGCCTGTACGATACGGCGGCAGATCCGGCGAAGTGGTTGCGGTGTTGTCACTCGACGCCCAACTCGTCTCCAATAAGGAACCATGTCTGGTCGAGGGTCAGACGCCGTGTAATGCCTTGATATCCGGAGCGCTGAACTTGGTTGTCTCGAGGGGGTCCTGATTAGATGTTCCATCCCTGCTTCCCGCGTCCTGACATGCTCTGGGTCGTTTGGTGGGGAAGGCTGCAAAAAGAACGACGGGACGGGTGCCTGTTCCTTATCACGCTTCCCGTGACCAGCGTGTTAGGTGGGAAAGCGACAGGCACATTAAATGCCCTGGCTCTCGTGCGTGCGTCAGGCGGCGGACAGTGTCCTTGCGCTCGACGCTTCCCTATTCGCTCGAGCCTATTTCCGCATTCGACGATAGTTGGTGCTCGGCTCCTGAGCGATTCGCTCGACGCCTTTTCCGTCTTCGAGACTGCGGTCGTCGATGACTGTATGTGTGGCTGACTAGAGCGTCGAGTTGTGGGCCTCGATCTGCGTATGGGTAATCTCGTTATGTGCATCAGTTAGGACACCCCTTACTGATACCCTCGACATGTCTGTTTGGAGATAGTTCTAATCTTGATGCAAGATTGGTGCACGGTTTGCATGGAACATACCATATGCTCAAAAATCAATTTGGACACAACCGATGGAACTATAGATGGACCTGATGGAACTACTAGATGAAGTGTATCATATGGAATCTCGTTACGGTCCAGTTGGAGATAGTATTAGTTTTGGTGCAAGATAGTTGCATGGTTTGTGCCCAGTGCACCATAGGGTCAGAAATCATTATGGAAGTTCCCGATGTTACTCCTAGGTGAAGAGGCTCAAGTGAAAGCTCGGTTCGGTCTGTTTGGAGATAGTGCTAATCTTGATGAAAGATCGGTGTACAGTTTGCATGGAACATACCATATTCTCATAAATCAACTTAGACGCACTCGATAGAACTCTTAGATCATGTGTGTCATATGGAATCTCGCTTCAATCCGTTTAGAGTCATTGTTAGTTTTGCTGCAAGATTGGTGCATGGTTTGCGCATAATGCACCATAGCCTCTGAAACCATTATGGAAGCACCCGATGATAATCCTAGGTGAAGAGGCTCAAGTAGAAGGTCGGTTCGATCTGTTTGGAGATAGTGCTATTCTTGATGCAAGATAGGTGCACGGTTTGCATGGAACATACCATATGCTAAGAAATCCATTTAGACGCATCCTAATAGAACTCCTAGATGACATGTGTCATATAAAATCTCACTTTGGTCTGTTTGGAGACAGAGTTAGTTTTGGTGCAAGATAGGTACAAAGTTTGCGCCTAATGCATCATAGGCTAAGAAACCATTTTGGATGCACCCGATGATACTCCTGAGTAAAGGGGCTCAAGTGGAAGCTCAGTTTCCTTTGTTTGGACATAGTGCTAATCTTGATGCAAGATAGGTGCATGAATTGCATCGAACGTACCATATGCTTAGAAATATATTTGGACGCACCCAATAGAACTCCTAGATGACGTGTGTCATATAGAATCTCACTTCGGTCTCTTTGGAGATAGTGTTAGTTTCTGTGCAAGATAGGTACACGGTTTGTGCCTAATGCACCATCGGCTAACAAACAATTTTGGACGCACACGATGGTACTCCTTGGTGAAGTGGCTCAAGTGGTCTTTGTTCTGTCTGTTTGGAGATAGTTCTAATCTTGATGCAAGATAGGTGCACGGTTTGCATGAAACATACCATATTCTCAGAAATCAATTTGGACAAACCTTATGGAACTGTAGATGCACCCAATAGAACTAATAGAGGAAGTGTATCATATGGAATCTCGCTTCAGTCCAGTTGGAGATTGTATTAGTTTCAGTGCAAGATAGTTGCATGGTTTGTGCCCAGTGCACCATATGCTCAGAAATCGTTGTGGAAGTTCCTAATGGTACTGCTAGGTGAAGAGGCTCAAGTGAAAGCTCGGTTCGGTCTGTTTGGAGATAGTGCTAATCTTGATGAAAGCTAGGTGTATGGTTTGCGTGGAACATACCATATTCTCATAAATCAATTTGGACGCACCCGATAGAACTCGTAGATCATGTGTGTCATATGGAATCTCGCTTCAATCTGTTTAGAGACAGTGTTAGTTTTGGTGCAAGATTGGTGCATGGTTTGCGCATAATGCACCATAGGCTCAGAAACCATTATGGAAGCACCCGATGATAATCCTAGGTGAAGAGGCTCAAGTGGAAGGTCGGTTCGATCTGTTTGGAGATAGTGCTAATCTTGATGCAAGATAGGTGCACGGTTTGCATGGAACATACCATATGCTAAGAAATCCATTTAGACGCATCCCAAAAGAACTCCTAGATGACATGTGTCATATAGAATCTCGCTTTGGTCTGTTTGGAGATAGAGTTAGTTTTGGTGCAAGATAGGTACACAGTTTGCGCCTAATGCATCATAGGCTAAGAAACCATTTTGGATGCACCCGATCATACTCCTAGGTAAAGGGGCTCAACTAGAAGCTCAGTTTGCTTTGTTTGAAGATAGAGCCAATCTTGATGCAAGATAGGTGCACGAATTGCATCGAATGTACCATATGTATATTTGGAAGCACCCAATAGACCTCCTAGACGACGTGTGTCACATAGAATCTCACTTTGGTGTCTTTGGAGATAGTGTTAGTTTCGGTGCAAGATAGGTACACGGTTTGTTCCTAATGCACCATAGGCTAAGAAACTATTTTGGACGCACGCGATGGTACTCCTTGGTGAAGAGGCTCATGTGGAACCTTGGTTGTCTGTTTGGAGATAGTTCTAATCTTGATGCAAGATAGGTGCACGGTTTGCATGGTACATACAATATGCTTAGAAATCAATTTGGCCACACCCGATGGAACTGTAGATGCACCCGATGGAACTACTAGATGAAGTGTATCATATGGAATCTCACTTCGGTCCAGTTGGAGATAGTATTAGTTTCGGTGCAAGATAGTTGCATGGTTTGTGCCCAGTGCACCATAGGCTCAGAAATCGTTGTGGAAGTTCCCGATGGTACTCCTAGGTGAAGAGGCTCAAGTAAAAGCTCGGTTCTGTCTGTTTGGAGATAGTGCTAATCTTGATGAAAGATAGGTGTACGGTTTGCATGGAATGTACCATATTCTTAGAAATCAATTTGGACGCACCCGATAGAACTCCTAGATCATGTGTGTCATATGGAATCTCGCTTCAATCCATTTGGGGACAGTGTTAGTTTAGGTGCAAGATTGGTGCATGGTTTGTGCATAATGCACCATAGGCTCAGAAACCATTATGGAAGCACCCGATGATAATCATAGGTGAAGAGGCTCAAGTGGAAGGTCAGTTCGATCTGTTTGGAGACAGTGCTAATCTTGATGCAAGATAGGTGCACAATTACCATGGAACATACCATATGCTAAGAAATCTATTTGGACGCACCCCAATAGAACCCCTAGATGACATGTGTCATGGAATCTTGCTTCGGTCCGTTTGGAGACAAAGTTAGTTTTGGTGCAAGATAGGTACAAAGTTTGCGCCTAATGCATCATAGGCTAAGAAACCATTTTGGATGCACCCGATGATACTCGTGGGTAAAGGGGCTCCAGTGGAAGCTCAGTTTGCTTTTGTTTCGAGATAGTGCTAATCTTGATGCAAGATAAGTGCACGAATTGCATGGAACGTACCATATGCTTCAAAATATATTTGGAAGCACCCAATAGAACTCCTAGATGACGTGTGTCATATAGAATGTCACTTCGGTCTCTTTGGAGATAGTGTTAGTTTCGGTGCAAGATAGGTACACACTTTGTGCCTAATGCACCATATGTTAAGAATCTATTTTGGACGCACACAATGGTACTCCTTGGTGAAGAGGCTCAAGTGGAATCTTGGTTCTGTCTGTTTGGAGATAGTTCTAATCTTGATGCAAGATAGGTGCACGGTTTGCATGGAACATACCATATGCTCAAACATCAATTTGGTCACATCCGATGGAACTGTAGATGCACCCGATGGAACTACTAGATGAAGTGTATCATATGGAATCTCGCTTCGGTCCAGTTGGAGATAGTATTAGTTTCGGTGCAAGATAGTTGCATGGTTTGTGCCTAGTCCACCATAGGCTTAGAAATCGTTGTGGAAGTTCCTGATGGTACTCCTAGGTGAAGAGGCTCAAGTGAAAGCTCGGTTCAGTCTATTTGGAGATAGTGCTAATCTTGATGCAAGATAGGTGTACGGTTTGCATGGAACGTACCATATTCTCGGAAATCAATTTGGACGCACCCGATAGAACTGCTAGATTATGTGTGTCATATGGAATCTTGCTTCAATATGTTTGGAGACAGTGTTACTTTAGGTGCAAGATTGGTGCATGGTTTGCGCATAATGCACCATAGGCTCAGAAACCATTATGGAAGCACCCGATGATAATCCTAGGTTTAGAGGCTCAAGTGGAAGATCGGTTCGATATGTTTGGAGATAGTGCTAATCTTGATGCAAGATAGGTGCACGGTTTGCAAGGAACATACCATATGCTAAGAAATCCATTTGGACCACTCCAATAGAACTCCTAGATGACATGTGTCATATGGAATCTCACTTCGGTCTGTTTGGAGACAGAGTTAGATTTGGTGCAAGATAGGTACACAGTTTGCGCCTATTGCAACATAGGCTAAGAAACCATTTTGGATGCACCCGATGATACTCCTGGGTAAAGGGGCTCAAGTGGAAGCTCAGTTTGCTTTTGTTTGGAGATAGTGCTAATCTTAATGCAAGATAGGTGCACGAATTGCATGGAACGAACTATATGCTTAGAAATATATTTGGAAGCACCCAATAGAACTCCTAGATGATGTGTGTCATATAGAATCTCACTTCGGTCTCTTTGTAGATAGTGTTAGTTTCGGTGCAAGATAGGTATACGTTTGTGTCTAATGCACCATAGGCTAAGAAACTATTTTGGACACACAAGATGGTATTCCTTGGTGAAGAGGCTCAAGTGGAATCTTGGTTCTGTCTGTTTGGAGATAGTTCTAATCTTGATGTAAGATAGGTGCACGGTTTGCATAGAACATACCATATGCTCACAAATCAATTTGGACAAACCTGATGGAACTGTAGATGCACCCGATGGAACTACAAGATGAAGTGTATCATATGGAATCTCGTTGCAGTCCAGTTGGACATAGTATTAGTTTCGGTGCAAGATAGGTGCATGGTTTGTGCCTAGTGCACCATAGGCTCAGAAACCATTGTGGAAGTTCACGATGGTACTCCTAGGTGAAGAGGCTCAAGTGAAAGCTCGGTTTGGTCTATTTGGAGATAGTGCTAATCTTGATGCAAGATAGGTGTATGATTTGCATGAAACATACCATATTCTCGGAAATCAATTTGGACGCACCCGATAGAACTCCTGGATCATGTGTGTCATATGGAATCTTGCTTCAATCTGTTTGGAGACAGTGTTAGTTTAGGTGCAAGATTGGTGCATGGTTTGTGCATAATGCACCATAGGCTCGGAAACCATTATGGAAGCACCCGATAATACTCCTAGGTGAAGAGGCTCAAGTCGATGGTCGGTTCGATCTGTTTGGAGATAGTGCTAATCTTGATGCAAGATAGGTGCACGGTTTGCATGGAACATACCATATGCTAAGAAATCCATTTGGACGCACCGCAATAGAACTCCTAGATGACATGTGTCATATGGATTCTCACTTCGGTCTGTTTGGAGACAGAGTTAGTTATGGTGCAAGATAGGTACACAGTTTGTGCCTAATGCATCATAGGCTAGAAACCATTTTGGATGCACCCGATGATACTCCTGGGTAATGGGGCTCAAGTGGAAGCTCAGTTTGCTTTTGTTTGGAGATAGTGCTAATCTTGATGCAAGATAGGTGCATGAATTGCATGGAACGTACTATATTCTTTGAAATATATTTGGAAGCACCCAATACAACTCCTAGATGACGTGTGTCATATAGAATCTCACTTCGGTCTCTTTGGAGATAGTGTTAGTTTCGGTGCAAGATAGGTACACGGTTTGTGCCTAATGCACCATAGGCTAAGAAACTATTTTGGACGCACACGATGGTACTCCTTGGTGAAGAGGCTCAAGTGGAATCTTGGTTCTGTCTATTTGGAGATAGTTCTAATCTTGATGCAAGATAGGTGCATGGTTTCCATGGAACATACCATATGCTCAGAAATCAATTTGGACAAACCCGATGGAACTATAGATGCATCCGATGGAACTACTAGATAAAGTGTATCATATAGAATCCCGCTTTGGTCCAGTTGGAGATAGTATTAGTTTTGGTGCAAGATAGTTGCATGGTTTGTGCCCAGTGCACCATAGGCTCAGAAATCATTATGGAAGCACCCGATGATAATCCTAGGTGAAGAGGCTCAAGTGGAAGGTCGGTTCGATCTGTTTGGAGATAGTGCTAATCTTGATGCAAGATAGGTGCACGGTTTGCATGGAACGTACCATATGCTGAGAAATCCATTTGGACGCACCCCAACAGAACTCCTAGATGACATGTGTCATATGGAATCTCGCTTCGGTCTGTTTGGAGACAGAGTTAGGTTGCTGCAAGATAGGTACACAGTATGCGCCTAATGCATCATACGCTAAGAAACCATTTTGGATGCACCTGATGATACTCTTGGGTAAAGGGGCTCAAGTGAAAGCTTAGTTTGCTTTTGTTTGGAGACAGTGCTAATCTTGATGCAAGATAGGTGCACGAATTGCATCGAGCGTACTATATGCTTAGAAATATATTTGGAAGCACCCGATAGAACTCCTAGATGACGTGTGTCATATAGAATCTCACTTTGGTGTCTTTGTAGATAGTGTTAGTTTCGGTGCAAGATAGGTATACGGTTTGTGCCTAATGCACCATACGCTAAGAAACTATTTTGGACGCACAAGATGGTACTCCTTAGTGAAGAGGCTCAAGTGGAATCTTGGTTCTGTCTATTTGGAGGTAGTTCTAATCTTGATGCAAGATAGGTGCACAGTTTGCAAGGAACATACCATATGCTCAGAAATCAATTTGGACAAACCCGATGGAACTACTAGATGAAGTGTATCATATGGAATCTCGCTTCAGTCCAGTTGGAGATAGTGTTAGTTTAGGTGCAAGATTGGTGCATGGTTTGCGCATAATGCACCATAGGCTCGGAAACCATTATGGAAGCACCCGATAATACTCCTAGGTGAAGAGGCTCAAGTCGAAGGTCGGTTCGATCTGTTTGGAGATAGTGCTAATCTTGATGCAAGATAGGTGCATGAATCTTGATGGAGATAGTACTATATGCTTCGAAATATATTTGGAAGCACCCAATAGAACTCCTAGATGACGTGTGTCATATAGAATCTCACTTCGGTCTCTTTGGAGATAGTATTAGTTTCGGTGCAAGATAGGTACACGGTTTGTGCCTAATGCACCATAGGCTAAGAAACCGTTTTGGACGCACGTGATGTTACTCCTAGGTAGAGGGGCTCAAGTAGAAGCTCGATTCGGATATAGTGTTACTCTTGATGCAAGATAGGTGCACGGTTTGCATGGAACGTTCCATATGCTCGGAAATCAATTTCGACGCATCTGATAGAACTCCTAGATAATGTGTGTCATATAGAATCTCGCTTCGGTCCGTTTGGAGACAATGTTAGTATCAGTGCAAGATAGGTACACGGTTTGCGCCTAATGCACCATAAGCTCAGACACCATTGTGGAAGCACCCGATGATACTCCTAGGTGAAGAGGCTGATGTGGAGCTCGGTTCGGTCTGTTTGGAGATAGTGCTAATCTTGATGTAAGATAGGTGCACGGTTTGCATGTAACATACCATATGCCTAGAAATCAATTTATACGCACCCAATAGAACTCTTAGATGATGTGTGTCATATGGAGTCTCGCTTTGGTTTGTTTAGAGACAATGTTAGTTTCAGTGCAAGATAGGAGTCGATCCAGGTGCGAGCAGCCCGGAAACAAATACGATCTCGAAAGGATAAGGGACAAGAAGAATGAGCCCTTGCGTGATTACATCCGACGCTTCTCAGATATGCGCCTCAAGATTTCGAAGATTTCTCACGACGAGGCTATATCGGCCTTCATCAAGGGCCTATGCTTCCATGAAGTATTCAGAAGAAAGCTACTGCGCAAAAGGCCGACCACGGTTGCCGAGCTCCTCGCCATGGCCGAAAACTACGCCGACGCCGACGACACAGAAAAGCTCATCCGAGAAGATGTAAGAAGAGTCGAGCAGCCTCCCTGACGAGACGACAGCCGCGGGCGTTTCGACAACCAGAATCCCCGCCGCGGCGACAACCGCGACCACCGAGAAGGGTGGGACAGGCGTCGTGACAATCGCGACGATTTCAGAGGCAAGCGACCTCGCGACAACGATCACGAGGTAAACACAGTCAAGTGTCCCAACGGACGGCGAGACTACCAGGAAGACTACAACAAGACGCTGAAAGGACCGTGCCAACTCCATCCCAAGTCCAATCATACGATGGAAGAATGTCGTGTCCTCAAAAGCGTCTACACACAGCGGGCCACTCAGGGGGATACCGCCAAGAAAAACCGGAAACAGGACAGACGCAGTCAGGAAGACAAAGACGACGACCAGGATAGGGACCCACGACACCAATATGTCAGTCCCACCGACGTGGTACACTCCATCTTCGTAGGCAAAGTCTCCATCGAGTCAAAACGAGAAAGAAAGCTCTTGAAGAGGGCTTGCCTTAATGTGGACTCCACCGATGGCCTTATCGCCGATCCTAAATTCCCTCCCTAGTCGCACCGAGAGATTTCCTTCAACAGGCAGGACCAGTGAGCCGCCATCCCAGAACCAGGGTGCTTCCCGTTGATCTTGGACCCATGCATCAACACCGTCAGGTTCAAGCGAGTGCTCGTTGACGGGGGTGGCTCCATCGACATCCTGTTCCGCAATAGCCTGCCTGCTCTCAAGTTAACACCGGCACAGCTGAAACCGTACGACGCTCAGTTCTGGGGCGTCTTGCCGGGTCAAAGTTCAGTACCTCTTGCCCAGATAACGCTCCTCGTCCAGTTCGGAACACCAGACCAATTCCGCACAGAGTTCGTCAACTTTGTGGTCGCCGACTTCGACGGGACCTACCATGCAATCCTCGGCCGTCCTTCGCTTACAAAGTTCATGACAGTTCCGCACTACTCATACCTAGTCCTCAAGATGCCAACTGAGAAGGACATCTTAACTATCAGAGGCAACGTCTACACCGCATATATTTGCAAAGAAGAAAGCTTCAAGATCACTAAGGCAATTGACCTCTCGATTCGCATGGTAGAAACAGTAGCACAAGCCACGCAAGTTCCACCCGACCAGCTCCAACTACCCGAGCAGGAGACTCCAAGAAAAAACTCCAAGTCCAAAGAGCACAAGGAAGTACAACTGGTCGATGGCAGCCCAGAGAAGACACCTCTCATCGGGGCCAACCTGGACGCCAAATAGGAAGACGCGCTCGTTAGGTTTCTAAGGGACAACGTAAGCGTCTTCGCATGGAAACCTGCAGACATGCCCGGCGTCCCACGAAGCCTGATCAAGCACTCCTTAAATGTCTCAAAGACCGCAAGACCTATCAAATAGAAGCTACGACGGTTCGCTCGTGACAAAAAGGAGGCTATTAGGACAGATACTACACGGCTTTTAGCAGCCAGATTTATTAAAGAAGTGTATCACCCCGATTGGCTCACCAATCCAGTCCTTGTAGGAAAAAAGAATAATGAATGGAGAATGTGCGTTGATTACACTGATCTCAATAAACAATGTCCTAAAGATCCTTTTGGTCTCCCCCGTATCAACGAGGTGGTCGATTCAACAGCTGGATGCAAACTACTCTCTTTTCTCGACTGTTACTCTGGTTACCACCAGATCTCGCTAAAGGTAGACGACCAGATCAAAACTTCCTTCATCACTCCTTTCGGTGCGTATTGCTACACCACCATGTCCTTCAGACTCAAAAAAACCGGAGCCACCTATTAATGTGCTATTCAGCAATGCCTCCACAACGAGATACGTGACGACCTCGTCGAGGCCTATGTCGACGACGTTTTCATCAAAACCAGGGACACAAGCACCTTGATCGACAACTTAGACCGCACTTTTAAAGTGCTAAATAAATACAAGTGGAAGCTTAACCCCAAAAATTGCATCTTCGGGGTTCCCTCTGGTATACTGCTCGGCAACGTCGTCAGTCGCAACGGCATACGGCCAAACTCCTCAAAAGTCAAGGCAGTGCTTGATATGCGACCACCCAGGAATGTCAAAGACGTTCAAAGCTCACGGGGTGCATGGCAGCTCTCAGCCGGTTTATCTCTAGGCTGGGGGAAAAAGGGCTTCCCTTCTTTAAACTTCGGAAAGCATCGGAAAAGTTCTCCTGGACAGAAGAGGCCGACACTACGTTCACCCAGCTCAAAACTTTCGTCACCTCACCACCCATCCTCACCACACCTCAACCTAATGAGGACCTGCTCCTCTATATAGCAGCAACTGATCGGGTCGTTTCCACAGTGCTTGTGGTCAAGCGGGATGAACCAGGCCACGTCTACAAAGTCCAGAGACCAGTATACTTCATAAGCGAAGTCCTAAATGAATCTAAGACTAGGTATCCCCAGATACAAAAGCTAATCTACGCCATCTTAATCACTTCAAGGAAGCTGAAGCACTACTTCGATGGCCATCGCGTCTTAGTTACCACGAGTTTTCCGTTGGGTGACATTTTGCGCAACAAGGACGCCAATGGTAGGATTGTAAAATGGGCCATGGAGCTATGTCCATTCTCATTAGATTTCCAGAGTCAGACAACTGTCAAGTCTCAAGCTCTGGTCGACTTCATCGCAGAATGGACGGATCTCAACGCACCTCCCTCACTAGATATCTTCGATCACTGGTCAATGTTCTTCGACGGGTCTTTAAACATCAATGGCGCTGGTGCCGGCATCCTTTTCATTTCACCAAACAAGGATAAACTACGCTACGTCCTTCGGACCTCTTCCTGGCATCCAACAATGTCGCCGAGTACGAAGCATGCCTGCGCGGCATCCGATTGGCTGTCGAGCTGGGAGTTAAGCGCCTTTACGTCTGGGGCGACTCTGCCCTGGACATCAACCAGTTAAATAAGGAGTGGGACATGACTCACGAGAAGATGTACCTGTACTACAAAGAAATCTGGAGGTGGGAATCTAATTTTTACGGCATAGAGTACATTCACATGGTCTGGGACAAGAATCAAGCAGCGGATGCGCTATCAAAGATAGGATCATCCTGGACCGAGGTTCCGCAAGGTGTTTTTGTTCAGGACATTCACACACCAAGCGTCGGAATGGACCTGGTTGATACACCATCCAACGAGACACTGCTCGTAGGGGACACCACTCCGACAGCCAGCGGCCATGACTAGCGCACTCCTTTTGTTAAGTACCTTTTGGATGGATCGGGTCTCCAAGACAAAACAGAGAATGAGCGTCTCATTCGACACTCCAAAATTTATATACTCGTCGATGGCAGATTTATGCGCAAGAATGCAAACTCAGAAGTCTTGCTAAAGGGCATAGCTCAAGATGATGGCATCAAGCTATTGGATGACATACATGCTGGATCCTGTGGCAACCACGCCGCCTCTAGAACACTGGTCGGAAAGGCCTTCCGAGCAGGTTTTTACTCACCAACCGCAGTCGCCGACGCCGAGAAACTGGTCCGGCATTGCGAAGGATGTCAGTTCTTCACCAAACAGACCCACGTACCCGCTCATGAGATCCAGACGATTCTGTCGTCTTGGGCATTCGCCTATTGGGGTCTTGACATGATCGGGCCATTCAAACCGACTCCCGGCAACTTCAAATTCGTGTTCGTGCTAATCGACAAGTTCTCGAAGTGGATCGAGTACATGCCACTGGTCAAAGCGACTTTCGAGAAGGCCGTGGAATTCCTCAATCAAATCATACATAGATTCGAGGTTCCCAACAGCATAATCACCGCCCTGGGCACCCAATTCCCTCGCACTACATTTTGGAACTTCTGTGATGACAGAGGCATAGTCATAAAGTACGTGTCGGTAGCCCATCCGCGAGCCAACGGTCAAGTTGAGCGAGCAAATGGAATGATTATTGATGCTCTAAAGAAAAGGTTGTACATGGAAAACGACAGGGCACCATTGCGGTGGATAAAAGAGTTACCGACCGTGGTTTGGGGTCTCTGAACACAGCCTAGTCGGAACACAGGCGTAGCTCCCTATTTTATGGTTTATGGGGCCGAGGCAGTGCTCCCCTCGGACGTAGCCTTTGGATCTCCAAGAGTCGAACATTTCGACCAGTCTTCAGCAGACCTCGCCAGAGAACTCAAAATCAACTGCACGGAAGAGAGACGACTAACTTCTTGCCTTCGAACAGCAAAGTATCTCGAGGCCATTCGACGATACCACAATAGGAACGTCAAAGACCGCTCCTTCGTGGTCGGTGATCTGGTACTCAAATGGAAAATAAGCCAGGAGGGAATGCACAAGTTATCTACACCCTGGGAAGGACCTTTTGTGGTCAGCGAAGTTACACGCCCTACATCTTATAGACTGGTGTACCCAAATGGAACACGCTTGCCCAACTCCTGGCACATAGACAAACTACATCGCTTCTATCCCTAAGTTTCAGTACATTTTACTTGTAAATCCTTTTTGATGAATAATAATAAGGTTTGCCTTTTTGCTATATACTTTTACATATGCAGAATACTCGACAAGTACTACAATAATTTTCCTTAACAAGCTACTCAAGGGCAATCAGCATGATTCAGTGATACATCACACAAGCAAATTTATTTACAGCGCTCAAAACCATGGTTCTCAAAATTCAGACTTTATTACAAACTTTATATATACAAAGATTACGATAAACACCCCCCTGGGCGGCTTCTGGTCTACTCCTAGAGACTACACTACGAGCCTACTGCTCAGGCTGATCACCCGCACGGCTCTCTCGTCCCGCCAAAGGGGTCGGGGCCACCGGCGCCTCGCTGGTCGAGACCGCAGGCGTCGACCGCCCATCTCCTACAATTGACGCCCCCGACAACTCCCTGGCCGACCTATCTGATTCCAGCTAATCTGGGGGGGTTGACATCCCGCAGAGATTTATATCGCCGATCACCGTCGACGATAGGTCGAGCAGGCTGATGCGAAGGTCATCTACCTCCTTCAAACCAACCTCCTTGGGATATCCCCTCTCTAGCCGGGACAGATCGACCAGGGGGTAGTGAGCACGTACCATGCTGAGGACGTGTGCTCCGGCACACTCCCTGGCATCCTTGACGAACTACTGAAGCCAGCCCCACGCTTGCTGCGCCTTCTCGACCGGGGTCGGCTTCGGTGCGCGGGGCTGGTCCTCGGGGAGCTCGGGGCTGATCACGTCAAGTACTGGGGCAACTCCTTTCCAGAGCTTGATACAGTTCGTCTTCTAGGAGTCCTGTTCCTTGACCAGCTCATCTAGGTGCTTCTTAGTGTTGGCTTTAAGCACTATGACAAAGTTTTGAAGAAAAACCAAGCACACAGTCAGCAACATGCTACGGCAATATAAAAAAGAGATAGAACTGCGTGGTCGAAAAGGACAAAATAGCTCTTACCAGCGAGCTCCCGACTCCTGGTCTTCAGCTCTTCGCCAACCTTGCGCCCGGTTTCCAGCGCACTGGCACGCTCTTGGTCGAGCTGGTCCCTCTCTTTTCGGAGACGCTCGATCTCCTCCTCCAGACCTGAAGTAATAATTGTTGGTCATCAAAACCGACCACACGGTTAACCGCAACTGCTCACATAACTTGACTTACCCCTTTTCTCACGGTCCTTATCGGCTAGTCGCCGAGTCAGGTCCAACAGACGCTCCTCCTGAGCCGCCTTCTCGGCCGGCTCCCTTTCGGCCTCCAGTTGAAGGCGGTCCACCTCTGCAGTCAAGGCCTTGTTCTCGCAGACCACACCCTCGATTTGGTCGAAGCACCTTTTTTGGTACTTCGCTGTTTTCATTGCACCCTACGAGAAATATACATATCGCACAGTGAACAAGCAACAGTATATACATACTCCAGCAGAATACAAGACCACTCACCTTAACTCATCAATGAGCCGCTTAGTAGCGCGCTCTACCCTCGCCGCCTCCTCGGTCTTGGCGATCTCCTCGTGGCCGGCCTAGTGGTCCCCACGCTGGCGCCACACGTAAACGTGTTGGCGACCATCGTGGGGATGCCCCTGGATCTCCTCCACTTCGTCATCAGAGGCCGTGCGGGCCTCCTCGCCCTCCGCGCTACCCCTAGCCACGGCAACGGGTATCATAGGACCCTTACCCCGGCTAGGGGAGCCCTCCGGCGTGGAAGCCTGTGCTAGGGCTGGAGTTGGACCCCTCTCTTCTTCAGCTGGAGGGGGGGTCGGGATCCTGTCTCCCTCCTCTGCAATGCTGCTTGGGAGAGGCATCCCCGTGGTCTCATTGCCCCTTGCCGGGGTGCTCGCCCTAGCCTCGTCTTAGGCCGGTTCCTCCTCGGCAACCTCTGCCGTGGCCGCAACTGCGGTCTGCTCTGTCGACTGCTCGCGGACGGTCTGCTCGGTGGCATTGTCATCAGCAACTGCCGACTCGGTTGTCCTCAAGCCGGCAGTGTTGTTCGGATCAACATCCGAGGCTGCACTAACAAAGAAGAGTTAATTCAGATTACCATACTAACATCAATCCTCGTAAAAAACAAAGAGAGCGCAGAGACACTTTTTCGAACTTATAGGTCGGAGCTCCGGTGCGCCGCCGTGAAGAACCTTCTCCTGGTCCGCCTAGCCGCTGCGACCGCTTCTGTTCCTCCAGGACGTATCGGCTCGATGTGCGCGGCAGGTGGGTCCCTGATTACCCGATCAGCATCGATCGACGCGACGTCAGGGCGACTGCGTGGTCTCCAGAAGGATGTGGCCATCTCGTCCTCTTCGTTGTCATCGTCGACAATCCTCACAAGCCGGCGACGCTTGGGGGCATGGCTGTTCGAGCCTTGGCCCATCGAAGGGTCCGCAGCCGTTCCCGCTAGAATTGCTTCCGTGGAGGATGGCTCCACAGCCATCGGCCTTTTCCCAGCTACTCTGTCATCTGTGGTCGACGCTGGACAACTCTGGTCCTCGTCGCTACTAGTGTATTGGAGACACCGAGCAGCATTGTCTATTGGTGGGTCTGCCCCAGCAGGATGGTCCATACCAGGTGCTAGCGACACATACATCGTGCACCGGTCAATATCTCCTATCTGCGATACAAAGGCGACAAGTCATCAATCAAAAGGCTATAGCATTCAAATAGCATTACAAATAAACCAGGGTATCCATTTACCTCAGGAGCTAGTCGGCCTAGCATGAAGTTATTGTCAGCTAGGTTGAATAACTCATTCATCCTCTGCTGGATATGTGATTTCTCCAAGTTGTCCCGGTGCATCCTAGTCGGGTCTTGGCTTCCCGCGTACTCGTACGCCGAGTGCACCCTCCTCTGTCAAGGCATCACTCGTCAGGCGAGGAAATTCCCAACCACTCCTGGTCTGTCCAGGCGGGACCAGTCGATTAGGCTCATCAGCTCTGACACTTGACCAGTATACTCTGGACGATCAGTCCAGCTAACCCTCTTCTCGGGAATGTAGCCGACCTCGCAGAACGTGGCGCTGCCCGGCTCCTCCCTGATGTAGAACCACCTCTTGTACCACTCGGTGAGGGAGGTGTTCCATGCGCAGCTGAGGTAACGGTTCTTCATCCCGTCGCGAAGATTGAGGTATACTCCACCTGCAATCTTGGAGCCCCCAACTGCTCCCTTCTTCCTCAAACAAAATAGATAGCGGAAGAGATCGAAATGTGGTTCTATCCCAACATAGGCTTCACACAAATGGATGAAGGTAGAGATAAGGAGAATAGAGTTTGGATGCAGATTGCAAATCCCGATCTCATAGTAAAGGAGAAGACCTTGAAGAAAAGGATGAACGGGAACCCCAAATCCCCTTTTGAAGCAATCTTCAAAAACTACGATCTCACCGGCGTGGGGGTTGGGGTAACTCTCTCTGGTGCCCTCCAGCCGCCGAGCTCCTGGTTGTCCAGAACTCCCATTCCGACGAGGTCGTTGAGGGACCTCATGGTGCTCCGAGATTTCTTCCACTCTTTGGCCATCATCTCGGCCCTTTTCTTCGAATCACTCTTCGCCATTGTCGCAGTAGGAAAAGCTTTGAGCTGGGAGTTGAGGATGCTGGGGATGGCGAACGCAGGAATGGCAAAGGAAGGAGGCTGCTACGTAACTGCTGGGTAAAAATATGAACACAACATCGAGCCCTTTATAACTGCAAACCCACCTTTTCCACTTCCCGCATTTTGGGGAAATGGGCGGATCTTGCGGCAGTTGTGGCGTTTTGGTTTTCAAGAATTATCGCAGTTAATTCAGCAGCTTTTCTGAATGATCGTTGGTTTCCTTTTCTTGGCCCGCGCAAAGAGCGGCTATACAATTAGCAGGCGCTCCTTTTTATGCAATAGACTGACAATATGGCAGGATGCTCCGTCACATCGCACATTAATACAGCGATACAATTTTTTCAAAAGATATGCTCAGGGACTGGCCGACCAGTTCGCCTAATCGACAATCCGGGGACTGTACCGACCACCGAGCATGATATGCTCGAGGACTGGCCGACCAGTTCACCCAATCGACAATCTAGGGACTGTACCGACCACCGAGCATGATATGCTCGGGGACTGGCCGACCAGTTCACCCAATCGACAATTTGGGGACTCTACCGACCACCGAGCATGATATGCTCGGGGACTGGTCAACCAGTTCGCCCATTTTGACTAGTCTGACCTTTAGAAAATCCGGGGGCTATACCAATCGTCGAGCAAGACGTGCTCGGGGACCGGTTGGCTGTTTCCATTCAGTCGCAAGCAAGTATGACGCGCTTTTGGCTTGGAAAATGCAATTGCATAACATTTAATTGGATAGTTTTAACTATTTAGACCTTGCTACAAGGTTCATGCTTCGCCTTCCAGCAAGCTCGGGGTCTACATCGGTACGATGCATCTGGCGATGCATCACAATATCAGATTTTCTATGTGGTTTTTCTCTTTAGACCCTGGCACCATGTGCCTACATCACCTACTACCAGGCTCGGGGACTAAGTGGGCACACTTCACCATACGGTGAATATGCTTGCTTTTTTGAGGTCTATACTTTTCAGAAAAGTAAAGTGGGCACACTTCACCAGGAAAGAAATCTTTTTTGATTAAGAGCACCATGCATTCTTCAAACAACCTGTTTCTTCGATGTCGATGTTGATCAACTGTCTTTTGAGTTGGTTAAAATACCGTTGCAACTGTTTGGGCGACTTTCCTGCTTATTGAAGACGTCAAGCCTCACTGGTCGAAGAAGTTCAAGATGGCGTGTTACATCAGAATACATGGTGCTCGGGGACTAGCTGTGGGGGTATAAACCCCTATACCCTTACGGCTAGACTTGGACCAAGAGACTTGGTCCATCACGAGGAAGACGCGGGGCTTGATCCAACTACCCAGAGTCTCGCGCAAGGAAACAAGACGTGGAGACCAAGCAAGATTCTAGTCGGTTAGAATAGGAATTGATATCATGCTATCTATGGCAATTGTAATCGACTAGGATTAGTTTCTAGATCTGTAACCCTGCCCTCTGGACTATATAAAGAGAGGCAAGGGACCCCCCCATAGACATCTCATCTCAACTCAACTCAATCCAATACAATCAGACGCATGACATAGGTATTACGCCCACACCGCGCCCGAACCATGAAGAACACCGTGTTCGGGGCAGGCCCCAGAACTCCGAACTGGCGGACTGGTCGACCAGTCCCCGAGCATACAGTGCTCGGTGGTCGGTGAAGTCCCCAGGAACGTTGATCCTCCACCAATATTTGTCTATTATTTTGAAAAAAAAGCATCTTACCACATAAATGAGTGACATGACGAGACCTCCTGACACATTGTCAGATGGTTGTGTGAAAAGGTGCGCCTGGTAACTATGCAGCCGCTCTTTGTGCGGTTCGAGAAAAGGAAACCATCAATTATACGAAAAAGCCACAGTATTAATTGCCGATAATTGTTGAAAACCGAAACGCCGCGTCTGCCGTTGGGCCCGCCCACTTCCCAAGAATGCGGGAAGTGGGAGGGGTGGAGTTGTTGCTTATAAAAGCTTGATGTTGCCCCTGTATTGCTTACCCTGCCATTGCCTTCAAGCTTTCCACTCTTGCCTTCTACAACCACCATCAGTCTGTCCAGCTCGCATCCATTCCTGTAGCGTCAATGGCGAAGAGTGACTCCAAGAAGAGGGCCGAACTGATGGCTAAGGAGTGGAGGAAGTCCCGGAGCAGCGTGAGGTCCCTCAATGACCTCGTCGGAATGGGGCTACTGCACAGCCAAGAGCTCGGTGGGTGGAGGGCGCCAGAGGGGGAGAGCTACCCCGACCCCCGTGCCGGTGAGATCGTGGTTTTCGAAGACTTTTTCAAGAGGGGTTTTGGGGTTCCCATCCATCCTTTTCTCCAGGGGCTTCTTCTTTACTATGAGATCAGGATCTGCAATCTGCACCCGAACTCGATTCTTCTTACTTCCACTTTTATCCATCTGTGCGAGGCCTATGTTGGGATAGAGCCGCACTTCGATCTTTTCCGCTACCTTTTCTGCTTTAGGAAGAAGGGAGCGGTTGGAGGCTCCAAGATTGTAGGTGGAGTATACCTCAATCTTTGTGACGGGATGAAGAGCCGGTATCTTAACTGCCCATGGAACACTTCTCTCACCGAATGGTACAAGAAGTGGTTCTACGTCAGGGAAGAGCCAGGCAGCTCCACGTTCTGCGACGTGGGGTACATTCCTGAGAAGAGGGTCAGCTGGACGGACCACCCAGTGTTCGCCGGTCAAGTAGAAGACCTGATGAAGCTGATCGACTGGTCGCGTTTAGACGGGCTAGGAGTGGTCGGCAACTTCATCTGTCGTCGGGTGATGCCCTGCCAGAAGAGGGTACATTCGGCGTACGAGTACGCAGGGAGCCAGGACCCGACCAGGATGAGTCCTGAAGTTCTAGAAAAGATAGAAGTGCAACAGCTGTTGAATGAGCTGTTCAACTTTGCAGACAACAGCTTCGTTCGAGGCGGTGATCGGGTGCAAGCCTTCAAGCTGGGGCGACCAGCTCCTAAGGTAATGTTACTGACTAATGTTGCCTCCTTAGTTCTTCTTTTTCTTAGTTGTTGACTTGTCTTTGCTACTGTTGCAGATCGGAGACGTTGACCGGTGCACAGTGTACGTATCACTGGCACCCGGCATGGAGAATCCCACGGGGGAAGACCCGCCAGAGGACGACGCTGCTCGGTGTACTCGGTACACTAGCAGTGAGGAGGAGCAGAACCACCCCGCCCCGACCACTGAGGACAGAGTGGCGGGGAAAAGGCCAATGGCAGTGGACCCCTCCCCTGCGGCAACGCTGCCAGCAGAGAGCAACCAGGCGCCAAAGCGCCGTCGGCTCGTCTGGATCGCCGATGACGACGACGAGGAGGAGGAGGCCGCGCCGTCGTTGGTCCGGAGGCCCCGCAGTCGTCCGGACGTTGCGCCGGCCGCCACTGGTCGGGTGACCAGTGACCCGCCTGCTCCGCACGTCGAGCCGACGCGCGTCGTAGAGACGGGGGCGCAGGCACCGATCGGTAGGACCAGGAGGAGGTTCACCACAACACACCGGTGCTCTGACCTGTAAGTTTGCATTCTTACTGTCATGCTACGATGTTTTGCATTTTGTTGCTACATTTTGACATTGTTTAAACGTCGTCTTATCGCTAGCGCGGCGTTGGACGTCGATCCTGACCACGCTGCTGGCCAGAGTATGGCCGAGCCCGTTGCTCCGCTGTGGGCGCCGCGCCGCAGACCACGGAGCAGCCCGCGACAACAACCGTGGCCGAGAGCGTCGAGGAGCATCCGGCCTCAGCAAAGACCACGGCAAGCACCCCGACGAGGGATGAGGAGGCTACGAGGACCCCTCCCCCGAGTAACATCGTGGAGGAGGAAGACAGGGTCCCGACTCCTCCCCCAGCCGAAGAGAGGGGAGTCCCAACACCGCCCCGGGCAGGGGCCTCTTCGCCTGCAGGCTCCCCTGGCCTGGACCAGGGGCCGGTGATGCCTGCGACCACAGCCGGTTGCAGTACGGCTAACGAGGAGACCCAGGCGGCCTCTGACGACGACGTTGATGACATTGAAGGTCGTCCCCGTGATGGCCGCCAGCACGTCTACGTGTGGCGCCAACATGGGGACCACTTCATCGGACACGAGGAGCTCGCGGAGACGGAAGAGCCCGCAAGGGTGGAGCGCGCGGCCAAGCGTCTCGTGGATGAGGTTAAGGAAAGTGGTCCTTTGTGCTGCTCGACACTTATGTGCTGTGTTCCTGGGTCGACATGTGTTCTTCTTGCAGGGCGCGATGAAGACGGCGAAGTACCGGAAGAGGTGCTTCGACCAAATAGAGGGCATTGTGGCCGAGAACAAGGCCCTGTCCGCGGAGGTGGACCGCCTTCGGTCGGAGGTTGGGGAGATGGTAGCCGAGATGAGTGCTCAGGAAGAGCGCCGTCTCGAGCTCACTCGGCGTTTAGCCGACCAGTATCGGCAACGGACAGGTCAGTCACATACTCCGAGCAGCTGTATGTAGCCGCGTGGTTAGTTTTGTTGACTAGGGGATTGTTCCTGTAGACTTGGAGGAGGAGGTCGCGCGCCTCCGGCAAGAGAAGGAGCAGTTCGGCCAAGAGCTTGCTGGGGCGCTAGAGGCCGGGAGGAGCTAGGCCACAGGAATCGGGAGTTGTCTGGTAATAACCGTGACACCCCCCTTTTTTATTTTGCTGTTCAACGTTCCTTTCATTGTTCTTGAACTGACCTCCTGCTTGGTTTGTAGTGCTCAAGGTGAATACCAAAAAGCATTTAGACGAGCTGATCAAGGATCGGGACTCCCGGAAGACCAACTGCATTAAGCTTTGGAAAGGTGTAGCCCCGGTTCTGGACTTGATCAGCCCCGAGCTTCCTGTGGAACAGCCCCGCGCGCCGAGGCTGACGCCAGTCGAGAAGGCGCAACGGGCGTGGGACTGGCTCCAACAGTTCGTCAAGGACGCCGGGGAGTTCGCCGGCGCACATGTCCTCAGCATGGTGCGTGCCCACTATCCCCTGGTCGACCTGTCCAGGCTGGAGAGGGGGTACCCCAAGGAAGTTGGCCCGCAAGAGGCAGACGACCTTCGAGTTGGCCTGCTTGACTTGTCGTCAACGGTGATCGGCGACATCAACCTATGCGGGACAGCCACTCCCCCCAACCAGCCGGGGTCAGACAGATCGGCCAGGGAGTTATCGGGGGCGTCCATTGCCGGAGATGGGCGGTCGACGCCTGCGGTCTCGACCAGCCAGGCGCCAGTGGCCCCGACCCCTTCGTCTGGGCAGCAAGGCCGAGCGGGTGATCAGCCCGAGCAGTAGGCCTGTAGGATAGTCTGTAGGAGTAGACTAGTAACCGCCCGGCGGGGTGTTTATTGTGAACTCTGTATGTAAACTTTGTAATAAAGTTTGATTTTGTCATGACCTTGATTTTGAGCGCTGTTAATGTTATCTGAGTGAAGTATCACTGTGTTTGATTGGTAGTCGTTAGGAATCTTCGCCGCAGAGGAAGGTTGTTGTGCCCGTCGAAAGCTCTGCGTGTAAACAATGTATAGCGAAGAAGGAAAACTTTTATTATTGCTAATTATAAGAAACTTACAGGCAAAAGGTACTGGAACTTATGGATAAAAACAGCGCAGTTTGTCTATGTGCCAAGAATTAGGCACGCGTGTTCCATCTGGATACGCCAGTCTGTATGATGTAGGACGTGTGACTTCGGCGACCACAAAGGGTCCTTCCCAAGGCGTGGACAACTTGTGCGCTCCTTCCTGGCTTGTTTTCCACTTGAGTACCAGATCACCGACCATGAAAGAACGATCTTTGACGTTCCTATTGTGGTACCACCTGATGGCTTCGAGATATTTTGCTGTTCGAAGACATCAAGTTAGACGCTTTTCCTCCATGCAGTTGATTTCGAGTTCCCTGGCGTTGTCAGCCGTTGATTGGTCGAAGTTTTCAACTCTTGGAGATCTGAAGGTTATATCAGACGGGAGCACTGCCTCGGAGCCATAAACCATGAAGTAGGGTGATACGCCTGTATTACGGCTAGCCTGTGTTCGGAGACCTCAGACCACGGCCGGTTACTCTTTCATCCATCGACCAGGCGCTCTGTCATTCACGGTGTACAACCTTTTCTTTAGGGCATCGATAATCATTCCGTTCGCGCGTTCGACTCGACCGTTTGCTCGTGGGTGAGCTACTGACACGTATTTTATGACTATGCCTCTGTCATCGCAGAAGTCCCAGAACGTAGTGCTAGTGAACTGAGTGCCCAGGTCGGTGATTATACTGTTGGGGATCCCGAATCTGTGTATGATTTGATTGAGGAACTCCATAGCTTTCTCGGAGGTTGCTTTGACTAGTGGCATGTATTCAATCCACTTCGAGAATTTGTCGATTAATACGAAGACGAACTTGAAGTTGCCGGGAGCCGGTTTAAATGGCCCGATCATGTCGAGGCCCCAGCAGGCGAAAGGCCAGGATGACGGAATAGTTTGAATCTCGTGAGCAGGTACGTGGGTCCTCTTGGCGAAGAACTGGCATCCTTCACAATGTCGGACCAGTTTTTCTGCGTCGGCGACCGCGGTTGGCCAGTAAAAACCTGCTCGGAAAGCCTTCCCGACCAGTGTTCTAGAGGCCGCGTGGTTGCCGCAGGATCCGGCGTGTATGTCGTCCAATAGCTTGATGCCATCATCATGGGATATACATTTGAGCAGCACTTCAGAACTTGCATTTTTTCGCATAAGTTTGCCGTCCACCAGTATGTAATTCTTTGATTGCCGAATGAGGCGCTCGTTCTCCGTTTTATACTGAAAGCCCGATCCGTCCGATATATACCTGATGAACGGGGTGCGCCAATCACGGCTGCTGGTTGTCGGAGTGGTGTCGTCTATGAGCATTGCCTCATTAGGCTGCTTTTCGAGCAGGCCTGTTCCCACACTTGGCTCATGGATGTCTTGGACGAAAACACCTTGCGGGATCTGGGCCCGAGATGATCCTAACTTTGACAGCGCATCCGCTGCCTGGTTCTTATCCCGGACCACGTGGATGTACTCTATGCCATAGAAGTTGGATTCCAATATGCGGATTTCTTTGCAGTAGAGGTCCATCTTCTCGTGGGTTGCGTCCCATTCCTTGTTGAGCTGGTTGATAACTAAAGCGGAGTTGCCATGGACGTAAAGGCGTTTGACTCCCAACTCGACTGCCAGTCATATGCCATGCAAGCATGCTTCATACTCGGCGACGTTGTTTGACGCTGGGAAGAGGATCCTAAGGACGTAGCGCAGTTTGTCCTTGTTAGGCGACACGAAAAGAATCCCAGCGTCGGCGCCGTTGATGTTCAAGGACTCGTCAAAGAACATTGACCAGTGGTCGGAGACGTCAGAAACGGGAGGCTCATTGAGGTCCGTCCATTCTGCGATGAAATCGACCAGGGCCTGAGACTTGACTGTAGTGCGGCTCTGGAAATCTAGGGAGAATGGACATAATTCCATTGCCCATTTTACAATTCTGTCGTTGGCATCTTTATTGCGCAGAATATCCCCAAGAGGGAAACTGGTGGTTACCAAGACCCGATGGCCGTCGAAGTAGTGCTTTAGCTTCCTCGACGTTATTAGAATGGCATATATGAGCTTCTGTATTTGTGGGTATCTGGCCTTGGACTCGTTTAAGACTTCGCTTATGAAATAAATGGGTCTCTGGACCTTGTAGACATGACCTGGTTCGTCTCGCTCGACCACTATTGCCGTGGAGACAACTCTGTCGGTTGCTGCAATGTAAAAGAGTAGGTCTTCATTGGGCTGAGGCGCTGTGAGAACGGGCGATGAGGTGAGGAAAGTCTTGAGCTGGGTGAACGCAGCGTCAGTTTCTTCCGTCCAGGAGAATTTTTCCGATGCTTCAAGAGCTTGAAGAAAGGGAGGCCTTTTTCTCCTAGTCTTGAGATGAAGCGGCTGAGGGCGGCCATAAATCCGGTGAGCTTCTGAATATCCTTGACATTCTTAGGTGGTCGCATGTCGAGCACTGCTTTTACTTTTGAAGGATTCGGCCGTATGTCGTCGCGGCTGACGACGTTGCCGAGCAGTAGACCAGAAGAGACCCCAAAGATGCACTTTTTGGGGTTAAGCTTCCACTTGTACTTGTTTAGTGCCTTAAAGGTTCGGTCTAAGTTGTCGATTAGGGTGCTTGCATCCCTTGTTTTGACGACGACGTCGTCTACATAGGCCTCGACGAGGTCATCGCGAATCTCGTCGTGGAGGCATTGCTGGATGGCTCGTTGATAGGTGGCTCCGGCGTTTTTTAGTCCAAAGGACATGGTCGTGTAGCAGTATGCGCCGAAAGGAGTAATGAAAGACGTTTTGATCTGATCATCTTCCTTTACCGAGATCTGGTGATAACCACAGTAGCAGTCTAGAAAAGAAAGAAGTTCGCATCCGGCCGTTGAGTCGACCACCTCGTCGATGCGAGGGAGACAAAAAGGATCTTTAGGACAGTGTTTATTGAGATCAGTGTAATCAACGCACATTATCCATTCATTATTCTTTTTGCGTACAAGAACTGGATTGGCGAGCCAATCGGGATGATACACTTCTTTTATGAATCCGGCTGCTAGAAGCCGTGTTATTTCTGTCCTAATAGCCTCCTTTTTGTCACGAGTGAACCGTCACAGCTTTTGCTTGATGGGTCTTGCGGTCTTCGAGACATTTAAGGAGTGCTCGATCAGGTTTCATGGGACGCCGGGCATGTCTGCGGGTTTCCATGCGAAAACGCTCACGTTGTCCCTTAGAAACCTAACGAGCGTGTCTTCCTATTTAGGATCCAGGTTGGCCCCGATGAGGGCCGTCTTCTCGGGGCTGCCTTCGACCAGCTGTACTTCCTTGTACTCTTTGGATTTTGAATTCTTCCTAGCAGTCTCCTGCTCAGGTAGTCGGAGCTGGTCGGGAGAGAGCTGTGCAGCTTGGGCTGTTGTTTCTGCCATGCGAATTGAAAGATCAATTGCTTTGGTGATCTTGAAGCTCTCCTCCTCATAGGTGTATGCTGTGTAGACATTGCCCCTGACAGTTAGGACGCCCTTCTCTGTAGGCATTTTGAGGACCAGGTATGAGTAATGTGGAACTGCCATGAACTTTGTCAGCGATGGTCGGCCCAGTATAGCAGGGTAAGTTCCATCAAAGTCGGCGACCACAAAGTTGACGAACTCTGTTCGAAAGTGGTCGGATGTGCCGAATTGGACAGGCAGTGTTATCTGACCGAGGGGCACTAAACTTTGACCTGGCAAGACTCCCCAGAATTCAGCGTCGTATGGCTTCAACTGTGCTGGGGTTATCTTGAGGGCAGGTAAACTATTGCGAAAGAGGATGTCGATGGAACTTCCCCCGTAAACGAGCACGCGCTCGAATCTGATGCTGTTGATGCAAGGATCCAAGATTAGAGGGAAGCGTCCTGGTTCCAGAATAGCGGCCCACTGATCCTTCCTGCTGAAGGAGATTTCCCTATGCGACCAGGGAGGAAACTTTGGATCAGTGATCAGGCCATCCGTGCTGTCTATGTTGAGGCAGGCTCTCTTTAGGAGTTTTCTTTCTCGCTTAGACTCGATGGAGACCTTGCCCCCGAAGATGGAGTGGACCACGTCGGTGGGACTGACATACTGGTGTCGTGGGTCCCTATCCTGGTCCTCATCCTCGTCTTCATGATCGCGCCCGTCCTGTTTCCCATTTTTCTTGGTGGGGTCGTCTTGAGCAGCCCGCCGTGTGTAGATGCTTTTTAGGACGCGACATTCCTCCATCGTGTGGTTGGATTTTGGATGCAGTTGGCATGGTCCCTTCAATGTCTTGTTGTAGTCTTCCTGGTAGTCTCGCCGCCCTTGGGACGCTTGACCGTATTCACCTCGTGGTCGTGGTCGCGAGGGCGCTTGCCTCTGAAGTCATCGCGATTGTCACGCTGCCTGTCCTAGCCTTCTCGGTTGTCGGGGCGACGATGGTTCCTGTTGTCGAAACGACTTCGACTGTCATCTCGTCGAGGAGGCTGGTCGGGACCTCTCGCATCGTCCCGGATGAGTTTTTCTGCATCGTCGGCGTCGGCGTAATTTTTAGCCGTAGCAAGGAGCTCGGCCATTGTTGTTGGCCTTTTGCGTAGCAGCTTGTTCCTCAGTGCTTCGTGGAAACGCAGCCCCTTGATGAAAGTCAATATGGCCTCGTCGTGGGAAATTTTTAGGATCTTAAGGCGCATATCCGAGAACCGTCGGATGTAATCGCGCAGAGGCTCGTTTTTCCTGTCCCTTATCCTTTCGAGGTCGTACTTGTTCCCAGGCTACTCGCAGTTAGCGATGAAATTGTTGATGAATGCTTGGCATAGTTCTTCCCAGGAGTCGAAAGAGTCCTCGGGCAGGCCTAGGAGCCACTGGTGACCAGCCTGGTCGAGGACGACTGGGAAGTAGTTCGCCATGACGTGCTCATCTCCTGCTGCTGAACGGACGGCGATCTCGTAGAGAGTGATCCAGTTCTCCGGGTTTTCCTTGCCATCGTATTTTTTGAGTTTCTCGAGCTTGAAATTGCGAGGCCACACGACCTGGCGGAGGTGTGAGGAGAACTGTCTCAGGCCTGGGGGACCGTGCGTTGCATCGTACTCGATGCGACGTAGGTTTTCGTGAACTGCTCTCCCCGTGGCGCGCCTGTTGATGCGGTCCCGGGCGTCTTTGGGAGGGATATTGTATCGGAGATCCCTGTGCTGGTTTACTTCCTGACCACGCCCGCGATTCTGCTCGCGGTGACCGCCATTGTCACGCCGTGAATCTTTTCGACGATCATTGGGGGAACGGCTGCGGTGGTGGTCGCTGGGTTGTGGTGAGGTCCGGCTGCGATGGGTCTGGTCGGAGGAGACCTCTGCATAGGAGATAGCTTGGACTCTTTTGAGCAAAGTGGCTGTCTATCCCATCGCGGTGATCAGGTGCGCGCGCACGCTGGACCGGACACCCTGGCACTCGGGAGTGTCAGGGAGTCGATCTAAGTTGTCCATGGCGACAGCCACGTTGGCGCTTGGCGTTTTGTAGACTTGCTGATCCCCGACCATGTCAAAGGCGTCGGTGAGGTTATGTGGCGGGAGTTGTCGTTCCTCGTCTGTGCGTCGTCGGGCGCGGTCGGCATTGCGCTGCTCGTGGAGCTGCCTTTGCTCGTCTGTCTCTCCATCAACGACCGGCTCATCGGCGCTGACATTGAAGACGAGATCTCCTCGTCGAGGTGGAAAGACCGGGAAGCGAGAGAAACCCGGAGGATACGGTGGTAAATCCAGGTCGTAGTCTTCGTCCTCGGAGTTTATGACTTCGGTGGGAACGGATCCAGTGCTGGAGTTGGTGCTGGAAGCCTGGCCGCCCCGCAGTTCTCGGATCGTCAGCATGTTGACATAGTGACGAGCCGGCCGATTGCTCTGTTTCGGCAACCAACCAACCTCGTTAAAAAGGGGTTGGATGTGCCGCGAATAGAGAACGGCCGAGTTGTTCAGCCCGTAAGGTTAACCTTGATCTGGATTAGCCTCGAGTTTGACGGACCGTCTTGAATGGGTGGAGGTTATCGTCAGAGACGTTCCCAGCTGTTCGTGTGTGACGACATGAGTTGGCCGGTGGGAGTTGTAAAAACCCGTTGGCGCGGCTTGATCGGGCTGGCGCGAGATCCCATCTATTAGTCGGGAAGCTTCGAGAAGCTTGAGATCGGCGTGATCAAGAGCTCAGAAAAGGTCCGAGCCATCGATCTTCTTCCCCCTGTAGCGTGGAAGCGGTGGTCGGGTGCTCGGTGCCAGTGTCCGCGTGGTCGGAGCCGATGCCGCCGTCGTCCTAGATTGGATTTGGGTTCCTTCCGAAACCATGGCCGTGAGGCCACCGCTGCGAGTTGTCCACGTAATCTGGCCGACGGTGAACGTGAGGCCTTCAGGCACAGCCACGGAAGCTGGAACGATGACCATCTTGTTCGCTGGAAAAGCTGTACGCACACCCCCTACCTGGCGCGCCACTGTCGACGAAAGCTGGTCAGCAGTCTACCTTGGGGTATACCCACGGTAGTAGTTTATCGGTAGACGGTGCGCAAGCTACGAACTCGATGATGACGCAAGACACAGACAAGGTTTTTATCCAGGTTCGGCCGCCGTGTGGGCGTAATACCTACGTCCTGTGTCTGATTGTATTGATTTGTGTTGAGAGAATAATGATGTCCTAGGGGGGTCCCTTGCCCCTCCTTATATAGTCCGGAGGGTAGGGTTACAGATCTGGAAACTAATCCTAGTCGGATACAATTGCCACAGATAGTTCGATATCAATTCCTATTCTAACCGACTAGAAATCCTGCTTGATCTCCACGTCTTGTTTCCTTGCGCGAAACTCCGAGGAGTCGGATCAAGCACCGATCTTGTCTCGTAATGGGCCAAGCCTCCTGGCCCAAGTCTGGCCGTGAGGGTATAGGGGTTTATACCCCCACAACCTGATAGAACTCCTAGATGATGTGTGTCATATGGAATCTCGCTTCGGTCCGTTTGGAGTCAGCATTAGTTTAGGTGCAAGATTGATGCATGGTTTGCGCATAATGCACCATAAGCTCAGAAACCATTGTGGAAGCACCCGATAATACTCCTAGGTGAAGAGGCTCAAGTTGAAGCTCGGTTCGATCTGTTTGGAGATAGTGCTAATCTTGGAGCAAGATAGGTGCATGGTTTGCATGGAACATACCATATGCTTAGAAATCCATTTGGACGCACCCAATAGAACTCCTAGATGACATGTGTCATATAGAATCTCGCTTCGGTCTCTTTGGAGATAGTGTTAGTTTTGGTGCAACATAGCTGCATGGTTTGTGCCTAATGCACCATAGGCTAAGGAACCATTTTGGACGCACGCGATGGTACTCCTAAGTAAAGGGGCTCAAGTGAAAGCTTGGTTTGGAGATAGTGCTAATCTTGATGCAAGATAGGTGCACGGTTTGCATGGAACATACTATATGCTCGGAAATCAATTTGGATGCACCCGATAGAACTCATAGATAATGTGTGTCATATGGAAGCTCGCTTTGGTCTGTTCGGGGACAATGTTAGTTTCAGTGCAAGATAGGTGCACGGTTTGCGTCTAATGCAGCATAGGCTCAGAAACCAATGTGGAAGCACCCGATGATACTCCTAGGTGAAGAGGCTAAAGTGGAAGCTTGGTTCGGTCTACATGGAGATAGTGCTAATCTTAATGTAAGATAGGTGCATGGTTTGCGTGGAACATACCATATGCTCAAAAATCAGATTGGACACACCCAATGGAACTCTTAGATGATGTGTCTCATATGGAGTCTCGCTTTGATCTATTTAGAGACAAAGTTAGTTTCAGTGCAAGATAGGTGCACGGTTTGCGCCTAATGCACCATAGGGTCAGAAATCATTGTGGAAGCACGTGATAGTACTCCTAGGTGAAGAGGCTCAAGTGAAAGCTCGGTTTGGTCTGTTTTGAGATAGTGCTCATCTTAAGCCAAGATAGGTTCATGGTTTGCGTGGAACATACCATATGCTCAGAAATCAATTTGGACACACCAGATAGAACTCCTAGATGATGTGTGTCATATGGAATCTTGCTTCGGTCCATTTGGTTATAGTGTTAGTTTTGATGTAAGAAAGGTGCACGGTTTGCACCTAATGCACCATAATCTAAGAAACCATTTTAGACGCACCCGATGGCACTCCTTGGTGAAGATGCTCAAGTGGAAGCTTGGTTCGGTCTATTTGGAGATAGTTCTAATCTTGATGCAAGATAGACGCATGGTTTGCATGGAACATACCATATGCTTAGAAATTAATTTTGACACACCCGACGGAACTGGTAGAAGCACCCGATGGAACTACTAGATGAAGTGTGTCATATGGAATCTCGCTTCGGTCCAGTTGGAGATAGTATTAGTTTCGGTGCAAGATAGGTGCATGATTTGCACCCAGTGCACCATAGGCTTAGAAACCATTGTGGAAGTTCCCGATGGTACTCCTAGGTGAAGAGGCTCAAGTGAAAGCTCCATTCAGTCTGTTTGGAGATTCTGCTAATCTTGATGCAAGATAGGTGTATGGTTTGCATGGAATGTACCATATTATCGGAAATCAATTTGGATGCACCCAATAGAACTCCTAGATGATGTGTGTCATATGGAATGTCGTTTCGGTTTGTTTGGAGATAGTGTTAGTTTAGGTGCAAGATTGGTGCACGGTTTGCGCATAATGCACCATAGGCTCAGAACCATTGTGGAAGCACCCAATGATACTCCAAGGTGAAGAGGCTCAAGTGGAAACTTGGTTCGATCTATTTGGAGATAGTGCTAATCATAATGCAAGATAGGTGCACGGTTTGCATGGAAAGTACCATATGCTTAGAAATCCATTTGGACACACCCGATGGAACTGCTAGATGCACCTGATGGAACTAATAGATGATGTGTGTCATATGGAATCTCGGTTCGGTCTAGTTGGAGATAGTATTAGTTTCAGAGCAAGATAGGTGCGTTGTTTATGCCCTGTGCACCATAGGCTCACAAACTGTTGTAGAAGTTCCCGATGGTACGCCTAGGTGAAGAGGCTCAAGTGAAAGCTCGATTCTGTCTGTTTGGAGATAGTGCTAATCTTGATGCAAGATAGGTGTACGGTTTGCATAGAACGTAGCATATTCTCAGAAAACAATTTTGACGCACCTGATAGAACTCCTAGATGATGTGTCATATGGAATCTCGCTTCGGTCTGTTTGGAGTTAGTGTTAGTCTAGGTGCAAGATTGATGCACGGTTTGCGCATAATGCACCATAAGCTCAGGAACCATTGTGGAAGCACCCGATAATACTCCTAGGTCAAGAGGCTCAAGTGGAAGCTCGGTTCGATCTGTTTGGAGATAGTGCTAATCTTGATGCAAGATATGGTTTGCATGGAACGTACCATATGCTCAGAAATCCAATTAGACGCACCCAATAGAACTCCCAGATGACAAGTGTCATATGGAATCTTGCTTCGGTCTATTTGGAGACAGTTTGTTTTGGTGCAAGATAGGTACACAGTTTGTGCCTAATGCACCATAGACTAAGAAACCATTTTGGACGCACGCGATGGTACTCCTAGGTAAAGGGGCTCAAGTGGAAGCTTGGTTTGGAGATAGTGCTAATCTTGATGCATGATAGGTGCACGAATTGCATGGAACTAGCATATGCTTAGAAATCTATTTGGAGGCACCCGATGGAACTCCTAGATGACATGTATCATATAGAATCTCACTTCGATCTCTTTGGAGATTGTGTTAGTTTTGGTGCAAGATAGGTAGATTTTGGACGCACGCGATGGTACTCTTAGGTAAAGGGGCTCAAGTGGACACTCAGTTTGGAGATAGTGCTAATCTTGATGCAAGGTAGGTGCATGGTTTGCATGGAATGTACCATATGCTCGGAAGTCAATTTGGAAGCACCCAATAGATCTCCTAAATGATGTGTGAGTTTCGTATGGAGACCCAATAGTCATATGGAATCTCGCTTTGGTCTGTATGGAGACAGTGTGAGTTTCGTTGCAAGATAGGTGCACGGTTTGCAACTAATGCACCATAGGATCAGAAACCATTGTCCAAGCAGCCAATGGTACTTCTAGGTGAAGAGGCTCAACTGAAAGCTCGGTTTGGTCTGTTCGACGATAATGCTAATCTTGAAGCAAGACAGATGCACGGTTTACATGGAACATACCATCTGCTCAGAAATCAATTTGGACGCACCCAATAGAACTCCTAGATGATGTGTGTCATATGGTATCTCGCTCCAGTACATTTGTAGACAGTGTTAGTTTCGATGCAAGATAGGTGCACGGTTTGCGCCTTATGCAACATAGGCTCAGAAACCATTGTCGAAGCACCCGATGATACTCCTAGGTGAACAAGCTCAAGTGGAAGCTCGGTTTGGTCTGTTTGGAGATAGTGCTAATCTTGATCCATGATAGGTGCTTGGTTTGCATGGAACGTACCATATGCTCAGAAATTAATTTAGACACAACTAATAGAACTCTTAATGACATATGTCATATGGAATCTCACTTCGTCTATTTGGAGATAATGTTAGTTTTGGTGCAAGATAGGTGCACGGTTTGCGCCTAAAGCACTAGAGGCTAAGAAAACATTTAGGACGCACGGAATGGTACTTCTAGGTAAAGGGGCTCAAGTGGAAGCTCGGTTTGGAGATAGTGCTAATCTTGATGCAATATAGGTGCACGGTTTGCATGGAATGTACCGTATGCTTGGAAATCAATTTCGACGCAGCCGATAGAACTCCTAGATAATGTGTGTCATATAGAATCTCACTTCGGTCTGTTTGAAGACAATATTAGTTTCGGTGCAAGATAGGTGCACGGTTTGTGCCTAATGCACCATAGGCTCAGAAACCATTGTGGAAGCACCCGATGTGGAAGCTCGGTTCGGTCTGTTTGGAGATAGTGCTAATCTTGATGTAAGATAGGTGCATAGTTTGCATGGAACGTACCATATGCTTAGAAATCAATTTGTACGCACCCAATAGAACTCTTAGATTATGTCTGTCACATGGAGTCTCGCTTTGGTCTATTTAGAGAAAATGTTAGTTTTAGTGCAAGATAGGTGCACGTTTTGCGCCTCATGCACCATAGGGTCCGAAACCATTGTGGAAGCACCCAATGGTACTCCTAGGTGAAGAGACTCAAGTGAAAGCTCGGTTTGGTCTATTTCGATATAGTGCTAATCTTGATGCAAGATAGGTGCACGGTTTGCATAGAACATACCATAAGTTCAAAAATCAATTTGGACACACCCGATAGAGCTCCTAGATGATGTGTGTCATATGGAATCTTGCTTCGGTCCATTTGGAGATAGTGTTAGTTTCGGTGCAAGGTAGGTGCACGGTTTGCACCTAATGCACCATAGTCTAAGAAACCATTTTGGACGCACCCAGTGGTACACCTTGGTGAAGAGGCTCAAGTGTAAGCTTGGTTTGGTCTGTTTGGAGATAGTTCTATTCTTGATGCAAGATAGGCTCACGGTTTGCATGCAACGTACCATATGCATAGAAATCAATTTGGACACACCCGATAGAACTACTAGACGCACCCAATGGAACTACTAGCTGAAGTGTGTCATACGGAATCTCGCTTCGGTCCAGTTGAAGATAGTGTATTGTCAGAAATCAATTTGGACACACCTGATAGAACTCCTAGATGATGTGTGTCGTATTTAATCTCACTTCCGTCTGTTTGGAGACTGTTAGTTTTGGTGCAAGATTGGTGCACAATTTGCGCATAATGCACCATAGGCTCAGAAACTATTGTGGAAGCACCCGATGTTACTCCTAGGTGAAGGCTCAAGTGGAAGCTTGGTTCGATCTGTTTGGAGATAGTGCTAATCTTGATGCAAGATTGGTGCACGATTTGCAAGGAACGTACCATATGCTAAGAAATCCATTTGGACACGCCCAATAGAACTCCTAGATGACTGCCATATAGAATCTCGCTTCAGTCTGTTCGGAGACATAGTTAGTTTTGGTGCAAGATAGGTACAAGATTTGCGCCTAATGCATCTTAGGCTAAGAAACCATTTTGGATGCACCCGATGATACTCCTAGGTAAAGGTGCTCAAGTGGAAGCTAAGTTTGGTTTGTTTGGATATAGTGCTAATCTTGATGCAAAATAGGTGCATGAATTGCATGGAACATACCATATGCTTAGAAATCTAGTTGAAAGCACCTAGTGGAACACCTAGATGATGTGTGTCATATAGAATCTCACTTCGTTCTCTTTGGAGATAGAGTTAGTTTTGGTGCAAGATAGGTACAAAGTTTGTGCCTATCGCACCATAGGCTAAGAAACATTTTGGACGCACATGATGGTACTCCTATGTAAAGGGGCTCAACTGGAAGCTCGTTTTGGAGATAGTGCTAATCTTGATGCAAGATAGGTGCACGGTTTGCAGGGAACGTACTATATGCTTGGAAATCAATTTCGATGCACCCGATATTACTCCTAGATAATGTGTGTCATATAGAATCTCGCTTCGGCCTGTTTGGAGACAATATTAATTTTGGTGCAAGATAGGTGCATTGTTCGCGCCTAATGCACCATAGGCTCAGAAACCATTGTGGAAGCACCCGATGATACTCCTAGGTGAAGAGGCTGAAGTGGAAGCTTGGTTCGGTCTCTTTTGAGATAGTGCTAATCTTGATGTAAGATAGGTGCACAGTTTGCATGGAACATACCACATGCTTAGAAATCAATTTGGATGCACCCAACAGAACTCTTAGATGATGTGTGTCTTATGGAGTCTCGCTTTAGTCTATTTAGAGACAATGTTAGTTTTGGTGCAAGATAGGTGCACGGTTTGCACCTAATGCACCATAGGGTCAGAAACCAATGTGGAAGCACTCGATGGTACTCCTAGGTGAAGAGGCTCAAGTTAAAGCTTGGTTTGGTCTATTTTGATATAGTGCTAATCTTGATGCAAGATAGGTGCATGGTTTGCATGGAGCATACCATATCCTCAAAAATCAATTTGGACACAACAGATAGAACTCCTAGATGATGTGTGTCATATGGAATCTTGCTTCGGTCCATTTGGAGATAGTGTTAGTTTCGATGCAAGATAGGTGCACGGTTGCACATAATGCACCATAGTCTAAGAAACTATTTTGGACGCACCTGGTGGTACTCCTTGGTGAAGAGGCTCAAGTGGAAGCTTGGTTCAGTCTGTTTGGAGATACTTCTAATCTTGATGCAAGATAGACGTACGGTTTGCATGGAACGTACCATATGCTCAGAAATCAATTTGGACACACCCAATGGAACTGCTAGATGCACCTAATTGAACTAATAGATGAAGTGTGTCATATGGAATCTCGGTTCGGTCCAGTTGGAGATAGTATTAGTTTCGGTGCAAGATAGGTGTGTGGTTTGTGCCTAGTGCACTATAGGCTCAGAAACTATTGTAGAAGTTCCCAATGGTACTCCTAGGTGAAGAGCCTCAAGTGAAAGCTCAGTTCTGTCTATTTGGAGACAGTGCTAATCTTGATGCAAGATAGGTGTACGCTTTGCATGGAATGTACCATATTCTCATAAATCAATTTGTACGCACCCTATAGAACTCCAAGATGATGTGTGTCATATGGAATCTCGCTTCGGTCTGTTTGGAGTCAGTGTTAGTTTAGGTGCAAGATTGGTGCATGGTTTGCGCATAATGCACCATTGGCTCAGAAACCATTGTAGAAGCACCCAATAATACTCCTAGGTGAAGAGGCTCAAGTGGAAGCTCTTTTCGATCTGTTTGGAGATAGTGCTAATCTTGATGCAAGATAGGTGCATGGTTTGCATGGAACGTACCATATGCTTAGAAATCCATTTGGACGCACTCAATAGAACTCCTAGATGATATGTGTCATATGGATTCTCGCTTGGGTCTATTTAGAGACAATGTTAGTTTCAGTGCAAGATATGTGCACGGTTTGCGCCTAATGCACCATAGGGTCAGAAATCAAGCACCCAATGGTACTTTTAGGTGAAGAGGTTCAAGTGAAAGCTTGGTTTGGTTTGTTTCGAGATAGTGCTAATCTTGAGGCAAGATAGGTGCATGGTTTGCGTAGAACATATCATATGCTCGAAAATCAATTTGGACACCCGATAGAACTCCTAGATGATGTGTGTCATGGAATCTTGCTTCGGTCCATTTGGAGATAGCATTAGTTTTGATGTAAGATAGGTGCACGTTTAGCACCTAATGCACCATAATCTAAGAAACCATTTTGGACGCACCCGATGGTACTCCTTGGTGAAGAGGACCAAGTGGAAGCTTGGTTCGGTCTATTTGGAGATAGTTCTAATCATGATTCAAGATAGGCACACCATATGCTTAGAAATCAATTTGGACACACCCGATAGAACTGCTAGAAGCACCTGATGGAACTTCTATATGACGTGTGTAATATGGAATCTTGCTTTGGTCTGTTTGAGATAGTGTGAGTTTCGTTGCAAGATAGGTGTACGGTTTGCAACTAATGCACCATATATTAGAAACCATTGTCCAAGCACCCTATGGTACGCCTAGGTGAAGAGGCTCAAGTGAAAGCTCGGTTCTATCTGTTTGGAGATAGTGCTAATCTTGATGCTAGATAGGTGTACGGTTTGCATAGAACGTAGCATATTCTCAGAAAACAATTTTGACGCACATGATAGAACTCCTAGATGATGTGTCATATGGAATCTCGCTTCGGTCCGTTTGAAGTTAGTGTTAGTCTAGGTGCAAGATTGATGCACGGTTTGCGCATAGTGCACCATAAGCTCAAGAACCATTGTGGAAGCACCCGATAATACTCCTAGGTAAAGAGGCTCAAGTGGAAGCTCGGTTCGATCTGTTTGGAGATAGTGCTAATCTTGATGCAAGATAGGTGCATGGTTTGCGTGGAACGTACCATATGCTCAGAAATCCATTTAGACGCACCCAATAGAACTCCAGATGACAAGTGTCATATGGAATCTCGCTTCAGTCTATTTGGAGACAGTTTGTTTTGGTGCAAGATAGGTACACGGTTTGTGCCTAATGCACCATAGGCTCAGAAACTATTTTGGACGCACGCGATGGTACTCCTAGGTAAAGGGGCTCAAGTGGAAGCTTTGTTTGGAGATAGTGCTAATCTTGATGCAAGATAGTTGCACGGTTTGCATGGAACATACCATATGCTCAGAAATCAATTTGGAACATACCTGATAGAACACGTAGATAATGTGTCATATGGAAGCTCGCTTTGGTCCGTTTGGGGACAATGTTAGTTTTGGTGCAAGATAGGTGCACGGTTTGCGCCTAATGCACCATAGGCTTAGAAACCATTGTGGAAGCACCTGATGATACTTCTAGGTGAAGATGCTGAAGTGGAAGCTTGGTTCGCTTTGTTTGGAGATAGTGTTAATCTTAATGTAAGATAGGTGCATGGTTTTCTTGGAACGTACCATATGCTCAAAAATAAGATTGGACACACCCAATGGAACTCTTAGATGATGTGTCTCATATGGAGTCTCGCTTTGATCTATTTAGAGACAATGTTAGTTTCAGTGCAAGATAGGTGCATGGTTCGCGCCTAATGCACCATAATGTAAGAAACCATTTTGGACGCACCCGATGGTACTCCTAGGTGAAGAGGCTCAAGTGGAAGCTTAGTTCGGCCTATTTGGAGATAGTTCTAATCTTGATGCAAAATAGGCGCATGGTTTGCACGGAACGTACCATATGCTTAGAAATCAATTTAGACACACCCGATGGAACTGCTAGAAGCACCCGATGGAACTACTAGATGAAGTGTGTCATATGGAATCTTGCTTCGGTCCAGTTGGAGATAGTATTAGTTTCGGTGCAAGATAGGTGCATGATTTGCGCCCAATGCACCATAGGCTTAGAAACAATTGTGGTAGTTCCCGTTGGTACTCCTAGGTGAAGAGGCTCAAGTGAAAGCTCCGTTTGGTCTATTGGAGATAGTGCTAATCTTGATGCAAGATAGGTGTACGGTTTGCATGGAATGTACCATATTCTCGGAAATTAACTTGGATGCACCCAATAGAACTCCTAGATGATGTGTGTCATATGGAATCTCACTTCGGTCTATTTGGAGACAGTGTTAGTTTAGGTGCAAGATTGGTGCACAGTTTGCGCATAATGCACCATAGGCTTAGAACCATTGCGGAAGTACCCGATGATACTCCTAGGTGAGGAGGCTCAAATGGAAGCTTGGTTTGATCTGTTTGGAGATAGTGCTAATATTGATGCAAGATAGGTGCACGGTTTTCATGGAACATACCATAGGCTAAGAAACCATTTTGGATGCACCTGATGATACTCCTGGGTAAAGGGGCTCAAGTGGAAGCTCAGTTTGGTTTGTTTGAAGATAGTGATAATCTTGATGCAAGATAGGTGCACGAATTGCATGGAACGTACCATATGCTTAGAAATATATTTAGAAGCACCCAATAGAACTCCTAGATGACGTGTGTCACTTAGAATCTAACTTTGGTCTCTTTGGAGATAGTGTTAGTTTTGGTGCAAGATAGGTACACGGTTTGTGTCTAATGCACCATAGGCTAAGAAACTATTTTGGATGCACACGATGGTACTCCTTGGTGAAGAGGCTCAAGTGGAATCTTAGTTTTGTCTGTTTGGAGATAGTTATAATCTTGATGCAAGATAGGTGCACGGTTTGAATGGAACATACCATATGCTCAGAAATCAATTTGGACACACCAAATGGAACTGTAGATGCACCCGATGGAACTACTAGATGAAGTGTATCATATGGAATCTCGCTTCAGTCCAGTTGGAGATAGTATTTGTTTCGGTGCAAGATAGGTGCATGGTTTGTGCCCAGTGCATCATAGGCTCAGAAACCATTGTGAAAGTTTCCGATGGTACACCTAGGTGAAGAGGCTCAAGTGAAAGCTCGGTTCGGTCTGTTTGGAGATAGTGCAAATCTTGATGCAAGATAGGTGTATGGTTTGCATGGAACATACCATATTCTCGAAAATCAATTTGGACGCACCCGATAGAACTCCTAGATCATGTGTGTCATATGGAATCTCGCTTCAATCTGTTTGGAGACTGTGTTAGTTTAGGTGCAAGATTGGTGCATGGTTTGCGCATAATGCACCATAGGCTCGGAAACCATTATGGAAGCACCCGATAATAATCCTAGGTGAAGAGGCTCAAGTGGAAGGTCAATTCGATCTATTTGGAGATTGTGCTAATCTTGATGCAAGGTAGGTGCACGGTTTGCATGGAACATACCATATGCTAAGAAATCCATTTGGACGCACCCCAATAGAACTCCTAGATGACATGTGTGATATGGAATCTCGCTTCGGTCTGTTTGGAGACAGAGTTAGTTTTGGTGCAAGATAGGTACACAGTTTGCGCCTAATGCATCATAGGCTAAGAAACCATTTTGGATGCACCCGATGATACTCCTAGGTAAAGGGGCTCAAGTGGAAGCTCAGTTTGCTTTGTTTGGAGATAGTGTTATACTTGATGCAATATAGGTGCAAGAATTGCATCGAACGTACCATATGCATAGAAATATATTTGGAAGCATCCATTAGAACTCCTAGATGACGTATGTCATATAGAATCTCACTTTGGTCTCTTTGGAGATAGTGTTAGTTTCGGTGCAAGATAGGTACGCGGTTTGTGCCTAATGCACCATAGGCTAAGAAACTATTTTGGACGCACACGATGGTACTCCTTGGTGAAGAGGCTCAAGTGGAATCTTGGTTCTTTCTGTTTGAAGATAGTTCTAATCTTGATGCAAGATAGGTGCACGGTTTGCATGGAACATACCATATGCTTAGAAATCAAGAGAATCGGAATATCGTAAGCTC
>NW_018396439.1:47721-49238 GCF_000003195.3 Sorghum bicolor | reverse complement strand
GGAACATACCATATTCTCGAGAATCAATTTGGACGCACCCGATAGATCTCCTAGATCATGTGTGTCATATGGAATCTCGCTTCAATCTGTCTGGAGACTGTGTTAGTTTAGGTGCAAGATTGGTGCATGGTTTGCGCATAATGCACCATAGGCTCGGAAACCATTATGGAAGCACCCGATAATAATCCTAGGTGAAGAGGCTCAAGTGGAAGGTCAATTCGATCTATTTGGAGATTGTGCTAATCTTGATGCAAGGTAGGTGCACGGTTTGCATGGAACATACCATATGCTAAGAAATCCATTTGGACGCACCCCAATAGAACTCCTAGATGACATGTGTCATATGGAATCTCGCTTCGGTCTATTTGGAGACAGAGTTAGTTTTGGTGCAAGATAGGTACACAGTTTGCGCCTAATGCATCATAGGCTAAGAAACCATTTTGGATGCACCCGATGATACTCCTAGGTAAAGGGGCTCAAGTGGAAGCTCAGTTTGCTTTGTTTGGAGATAGTGTTATACTTGATGCAATATAGGTGCAAGAATTGCATCGAACGTACCATATGCATAGAAATATATTTGGAAGCATCCATTAGAACTCCTAGATGACGTGTGTCATATAGAATCTCACTTTGGTCTCTTTGGAGATAGTGTTAGTTTCGGTGCAAGATAGGTACGCGGTTTGTGCCTAATGCACCATAGGCTAAGAAACTATTTTGGACGCACACGATGGTACTCCTTGGTGAAGAGGCTCAAGTGGAATCTTGGTTCTTTCTGTTTGAAGATAGTTCTAATCTTGATGCAAGATAGGTGCACGGTTTGCATGGAACATACCATATGCTTAGAAATCAATTTGGACAAACCCGATGGAACTACTACATGATGTGTATTATATGGAATCTCGCTTTGGTCCAGTTGGAGATAGTATTAGTTTTGGTGCAAGATAGTTGCATGGTTTGTGCCCAGTGCACCATAGGCTCAGAAATCGTTGTGGAAGTTCCCGATGGTACTCCTAGGTGAAGAGGCTCATGTGAAAGCTTGGTTCGGTCTGTTTGGAGATAGTGCTAATCTTGATGCAAGACAGGTGTACGGTTTGCAAGGAACATACCATATTCTTGGAAATCAATTTGGACGCACCCGATAGAACTCCTAGATCATGTGTGTCATATGAAATCTTGCTTCAATCTGTTTGGAGATAGTGTTAGTTTAGGTGCAAGATTGGTGCATGGTTTGCGCATAATGCACCATAGGCTTAGAAACCATTATGGAAGCACCCGATAATACTCCTAGGTGAAGAGGCTCAAGTGGAAGGTCGGTTCGATCTGTTTGGAGATTGTGCTAATCTTGATGCAAGATAGGTGCACGGTTTGCATGGCACATACCATATGCTAAGAAATCCATTTGGATGCACCACAATAGATCTGCTAGATGACATGTGTCATATGGAATCTGGCTTCGGTCTGTTGGAGACAGAGTTAGTTTTGGTGCAAGAACGACTTAAATACGTAGTATCACACGG
>NW_018396439.1:45762-47621 GCF_000003195.3 Sorghum bicolor | reverse complement strand
TGCATGAATTGCATGGAACGTAACATATGCTTCAAAATATATTTGGACGCACCCAATAGAACTCCTAGATGACGTGTGTCATATAAAATCTCACTTCGGTCTCTTTGGAGATTTTGTTAGTTTCGGTGCAAGATAGGTACATGGTTTGTGCCTAATGCACCATAGGCTAAGAAACTATTTTGGACGCACGCGATGGTACTCCTTGGTGAAGAGGCTCATGTGGAATCTTGGTTCTGTCTGTTTGGAGATAGTACTAATCCTGATGCAAGATAGGTGCACGGTTTGCATGGAACAGACCATATGCTCAGAAATAAATTTGGACAAACCCGATGGACTGTAGATGCACCCGATAGAACTACTAGATGAAGTGTATCATATGGAATCTCGCTTCGGTCCAGTTGGAGATAGTATTAGTTTCGGTGCAAGATAGTTGCATGGTTTGTGCCCAGTGCACCATAGGCTCAGAAATCGTTGTGGAAGTTCCCGATGGTACTCCTAGGTGAAGAGGCTCATGTAAAAGCTCGGTTCTGTCTGTTTGGAGATAGTGCTAATCTTGATGAAAGATAGGTGTACGGTTTGCATGCAACATACCATATTCTCAAAAATCAATTTGGACGCACCCGATAGAACTCTTAGATCATGTGTGTCATATGGAATCTCGCTTCAATCTGTTTGGAGATAGTGTTAGTTTAGGTGCAAGATTGGTGCATGGTTTGCGCATTATGCACCATAGGCTCAGAAACTTTTGTGGGAGCACCCGATGATAATCCTAGGTGAAGAGGCTCAAGTGGAAGGTCGGTTCGATCTGTTTGGAGATAGTGCTAATCTTGATGCAAGAAAGGTGCATGGTTTGCATGGAACATACCATATGCTAAGAAATCCATTTAGACGCACCCCAATAGAACTCCTAGATGACATGTGTCAAATGTAGTCTTGCTTCGGTCTATATGGAGACAGAGTTAGTTTTGGTGCAAGATAGGTACACAGTTTGTGCCTCATGCATCATAGGCTAAGAAACCATTTTGGATGCACCCGATGATACTCCTGGGTAAAGGGGCTCAAGTGGAAGCTCAGTTTGCTTTGTTTGGAGATAGTGCTAATCTTGATGCAAGATAGGTGCACGAATTGCATCGAATGTACCATATGCTTCAAAATATATTTGGAAGCACCCAATAGAACTCTTAGATGACGTGTGTCATATAGAATCTCACTTCGGTCTCTTTGGAGATAGTGTTAGTTTCGGTGCAAGATAGGTACACGATTTGTGCCTAATGCACCATAGGCTAAGAAACTATTTTGGACGCACGCGATGGTACTCCTTTGTGAAGAGGCTCATGTGGAATCTTTGTTCTATTTGTTTGGAGATAGTTCTAATCTTGATGCAAGATAGGTACACGGTTTGCATGGAACATACCATATGCTCAGAAATCAATTTGGACACACCCAATGGAACTGTAGATGCACCCGATGGAACTACTAGATGAAGTGTATCATATGGAATCTCGCTTCAGTCCAGTTGGAGATAGTATTAGTTTCGGAGCAAGATAGGTGCATGGTTTGTGCCTAGTGCACCATAGGCTCAAAAATCATTGTGGAAGTTCTCGATGGTACTCCTGGTGAAGAGGCTCAAGTGAAAGCTCGGTTCGGTCTGTTTGGAGATAGTGCTAATCTTGATGAAAGATAGGTGTACGGTTTGCATGAACCTAATGCACCATAGGCTAAGAAACTGTTTTGGACGCACGCGAGGGTACTCCTTGGTGAAGAGGCTCATGTGGAATCTTGGTTCTCGTCTGTTGGACATATTTCTAATCTTTGATGCAAGATAGGTGCACGGATTGCCTGGAACATTACCATATGCT
>NW_018396439.1:31624-38706 GCF_000003195.3 Sorghum bicolor | reverse complement strand
GCACCAATAGAACTCCTAGATGTCGTGTGTCATATAGAATCTCACTTTGCCCTCTTTGGAGATAATGTTAGTTTCGGTGCAAGATAGGTGCACGGTTTGTGCCTAATGCACCATAGGCTAAGAAACTATTTTGGACGCACGCGATGGTACTCCTTGGTGAAGAGGCTCATGTGGAATCTTGGTTCTGTCTATTTGGAGATAGTTCTAATCTTGATGCAAGATAGGTGCACGGTTTGCATGGAACATACCATATGCTCCGAAATCAATTTGGACACACTCGATGGAACTGTAGATGCACCCGATGGAACTACTAGATGACGTGTGTCATATAGAATCTCACTTCGCTCTCTTTGGAGATAGTGTTAGTTTCGGAGCGAGATAGGGACAGGATTTGCATGGATCATACCATATGCTAAGAAATCCATTTGGACGCACCCCAATAGAACTCCTAGATGACATGTGTCATATGGAATCTCGCTTCGGTCTGTTTGGAGACAGAGTTAGTTTTGGTGCAAGATAGGTACACAGTTTACGCCTAATGCATCATAGCCTAAGAAACCATTTTAGATGCACCCAATGATACTTCTGGGTAAAGGGACTCAATTGGAAGCTCAGTTTGCTTTTGTTTGGAGATAGTGCTAATCTTGATGTAAGATAGGTGCACGAATTGCATGGAACTTACCATATGCTTCGGAATATGTTTGGAAGCACCCAATAGAACTCCTAGATGATGTCTGTCATATAGAATCTCACTTTTGTCTCTTTGGAGATAGTGTTAGTTTCGGTGCTAGATAGGTACACGGTTTGTGCCTAATGAACCTTAGGCTAAGAAACTATTTTGGACGCACGCGAGGGTACTCCTTGGTGAAGAGGCTCATGTGGAATCTTGGTTCTGTCTATTTGGAGATAGTTCTAATCTTGATGCAAGATAGGTGCACGGTTTGCATGGAACATACCATATGCTCAGAAATAAATTTGGACAAACCCGATGGACTGTAGATGCACCCGATGGAACTACTAGATGAAGTGTATCATATGGAATCTCGCTTCGGTCCAGTTGGAGATAGTATTAGTTCGGTGCAAGATAGTTGCATGGTTTGTGCCTAGTGCACCATAGGCTCAGAAATCGTTGCGGAAGTTCCCGATGGTACTCCTAGGTGAAGAGGCTCAAGTGAAAGCTCGGTTCGGTCTGTTTGGAGATAGTGCTAATCTTGATGAAAGATAGGTGTACGGTTTGCATGAGCCTAATGCACCATAGGCTAAGAAACTGTTTTGGACACACGCGATGGTACTCCTTGGTGAAGAGGCTCATGTGGAATCTTGGTTCTGTCTGTTTGGAGATAGTTCTAATCTTGATCCAAGATAGGTGCACGGTTTGCATGGAACATAACATATACTCAAAAATCAATTTGGACAAACCCGATGGAATTCTAGGTGCACCCGATGGAACTACTAGATGAAGTGTATCATATGGAATCTCGCTTCGGTCTAGTTGGAGATATTATTAGTTTCGGTGCAAGATAGTTGCATGGTTTGTGCCCAGTGCACCACAGGCTCAGAAACCGTTGTGGAAGTTCCCGATGGTACTCCTAGGTGAAGAGGCTCAAGTGAAAGGTCGGTTCGGTCTGTTTGGAGATAGTGCTAATCTTGATGCAAGATAGGTGCACGGTTTGCATGGAACATACCATATGCTATGAAATCCATTTGGACACTCCCCAATATAACTCCTAGATGACATGTGTCATATAGAATCTTGCTTTGGTCTGTTTGGAGACAGAGTTAGTTTTGGTGCAAGATAGGTACACAGTTTGCGCCTAATGCATCATAGGCTAAGAAACTATTTTGGATGCACCCGATGATACTCCTGGGTAAAGTGGCTCAAGTGGAAGCTTAGTTTGCTTTGTTTGGAGATAGTGCTAATCTTGATGCAAGATAGGTGCACGAATTGCATCGAACGTACCATATGCTTCGAAATATATTTGAAAGCACCCAATAGAACTCTTAGATGACGTGTCTCATATAGAATCTCACTTCGGTCTCTTTGGAGACAGTGTTAGTTTCGGTGCAACATAGGTACACGATTTGTGCCTAATACACCATAGGCTAAGAAACTATTTTGGACGCACGCGATGGTACTCCTTGGTGAAGAGGCTCATGTGGAATCTTGGTTCTATCTCTTTGGAGATAGTTCTAATCTTGATGCAAGATTGGTGCACGGTTTGCATGGAACATACCATATGCTCAAAAATCAATTGGACACACCCAATGGAACTGTACATGCACCCGATGGAACTACTAGATGAAGTGTATCATATGGAATGTCGCTTCAGTCCAGTTGGAGATAGTATTAGTTTCGGTGCAAGATAGGTGCATGGTTTGTGCCTAGTGCACCATAGGCTAAGAAATCGTTGTGGAAGTTCCCGATGGTACTCCTAGGTGAAGAGGCTCAAGTGAAAGCTCGGTTCGGTCTGTTTGGAGATAGTGCTAATCTTGATGAGAGATAGGTGTACGGTTTGCATGAGCCTAATGCACCATAGGCTAAGGAACTGTTTTGGACGCACGCGAAGGTACTCCTTGGTGAAGAGGCTCATGTGGAATCTTGGTTCTCTCTGTTTGGAGATAGTTCTAATCTTGATGTAAGATAGGTGCACAGTTTGCATGGAACATACTATATGCTCTGAAATCAATTTGGACACACCCAATGGAACTATAGATGCACCCGATGGTACTGCTAGATGAAGTGTATCATATGGAATCTAGCTTCAGTCTAGTTGGAGATAGTATTAGGTTCGATGCAAGATAAGTGCATGGTTTGTGCCCAGTGCACCATAGGCTCTAAAACCGTTGTGGAAGTTCCCAATGGTACTCCTAAGTGAAGAGGCTCAAGTGAAAGCTCGGTTCGGTCTGTTTGGAGATAGTGCTAATCTTGATGCAAGATAGGTGTACGGTTTGCATGGAACATACCATATTGTTGGAAATCAATTTGGACGCACCTGATAGACTCCTAGATCATGTGTGTCATATGGAACCTTGCTTCAATCTGTTTGGAGACAGTGTTAGTTTAGGTGCAAGATTGGTGCATGGTTTGCGCATAATGCACAATAGGCTCGGAAACCATTATGGAAGCACGTGATAATACTCCTAGGTGAAGAGGCTCAAGTGGAAGGTCGGTTCGATCTGTTTGGAGATAGTGCTAATCTTGATGCAAGATAGGTGCACGGTTTGCATGGAACATACCATATGCTAAGAAATCCATTTGGACGCACCCCAATAGAACTCCTAGATGACATGTGTCATATGGAATCTCGCTTCGGTCGGTTTGGAGACAGATAGGTACACAGTTTGTGCCAAATGCATCATAGGCTAAGAAACCATTTTGGATGCACCCGATGATACTTCTGGGTAAAGGGGCTCAAGTGGAAGCTCAGTTTGCTTTTGTTTAGAGATAGTGCTAATCTTGATGCAAGATAGGTGCATGAATTGCATGGAACGTACCATATGCTTCAAAATATATTTGGACGCACCCAATAGAACTCCTAGATGACGTGTGTCATATAAAATCTCACTTCGGTCTCTTTGGAGATTTTGTTAGTTTCGGTGCAAGATAGGTACACGGTTTGTGCCTAATGCACCATAGGCTAAGAAACTATTTTGGACGCACGCGATGGTACTCCTTGGTGAAGAGGCTCATGTGGAATCTTGGTTCTGTCTGTTTGGAGATAGTACTAATCCTGATGCAAGATAGGTGCACGGTTTGCATGGAACATACCATATGCTCAGAAATAAATTTGGACAAACCCGATGGACTGTAGATGCACCCGATAGAACTACTAGATGAAGTGTATCATATGGAATCTCGCTCCGGTCCAGTTGAAGATAATATTAGTTTCGGTGCAAGATAGTTGCATGGTTTGTGCCCAGTGCACCATAGGCTCAGAAATCGTTGTGGAAGTTCCCGATGGTACTCCTAGGTGAAGAGGCTCAAGTAAAAGCTCGGTTCTCTCTGTTTGGAGATAGTACTAATATTGATGAAAGATAGGTGTACGGTTTGCATGCAACATACCATATTCTCAAAAATCAATTTGGACGCACCCGATAGAACTCTTAGATCATGTGTGTCATATGGAATCTCGCTTCAATCTGTTTGGAGATAGTGTTAGTTTAGGTGCAAGATTGGTGCATGGTTTGCGCATTATGCACCATAGGCTCAGAAACTATTGTGGGAGCACCCGATGATAATCCTAGGTGAAGAGGCTCAAGTGGAAGGTCGGTTCGATCTGTTTGGAGATAGTGCTAATCTTGATGCAAGATAGGTGCATGGTTTGCATGGAACATACCATATGCTAAGAAATCCATTTGGACGCACCCTAATAGAACTCCTAGATGACATGTGTCAAATGTAATCTTGCTTCGGTCTATATGGAGACAGAGTTAGTTTTGGTGCAAGATAGGTACACTGTTTGCGCCTAATGCATCATAGGCTAAGAAACCATTTTGGATGCACCCGATGATACTCCTGGGTAAAGGGGCTCAAGTGGAAGCTCAGTTTGCTTTGTTTGGAGATAGTGCTAATCTTGATGCAAGATAGGTGCACGAATTGCATCGAACGTACCATATGCTTCAAAATATATTTGGAAGCACCCAATAGAACTCTTAGATGACGTGTGTCATATAGAATCTCACTTCGGTCTCTTTGGAGATAGTGTTAGTTTCGGTGCAAGATAGGTACACGATTTGTGCATAATGCACCATAGGCTAAGAAACTATTTTGGACGCACGCGATGGTACTCCTTTGTGAAGAGGCTCATGTGGAATCTTTGTTCTATTTGTTTGGAGATAGTTCTAATCTTGATGCAAGATAGGTACACGGTTTGCATGGAACATACCATATGCTCAGAAATCAATTTGGACACACCCAATGGAACTGTAGATGCACCCGATGGAACTACTAGATGAAGTGTATCATATGGAATCTCGCTTCAGTCCAGTTGGAGATAGTATTAGTTTCAGAGCAAGATAGGTGCATGGTTTGTGCCTAGGGCACCATAGGCTCAGAAATCATTGTGGAAGTTCTCAATGGTACTCCTGGTGAAGAGGCTCAAGTGAAAGCTCGGTTCGGTCTGTTTGGAGATAGTGCTAATCTTGATGAAAGATAGGTGTACGGTTTGCATGAGCCTAATGCACCATAGGCTAAGAAACTGTTTGGACGCACGCGATGGTACTCCTTGGTGAAGAGGCTCATGTGGAATCTTGGTTCTGTCTGTTTGGAGATAGTTCTAATCTTGATGCAAGATAGGTGCACGGTTTGCATGGAACATACCATATGCTCAGAAATCAATTTGGACACACCCAATGGAACTGTAGATGCACCCGATGGAACTACTAGATGAAGTGTATCATATGGAATCTCGCTTCAGTCCAGTTGGAGATAGTATTAGTTTCGGTGCAAGATAGGTGCATGGTTTGTGCCTAGTGCACCATAGGCTCAGAAATCATTGTGGAAGTTCACGATGGTACTCCTGGTGAAGAGGCTCAAGTGAAAGCTCGGTTCGGTCTGTTTGGAGATAGTGCTAATCTTGATGAAAGATAGGTGTACGGTTTGCATGAGCCTAATGCACCATAGGCTAAGAAACTGTTTTGGACGCACGCGATGGTACTCCTTGGTGCAGAGGCTCATGTGGAATCTTGGTTCTATCTGTTTGCAGATAGTTCTAATCTTGATGCAAGATAGGTGCACGGTTTGCATGGAACATAACATATACTCAGAAATCAATTTGGACAAACCCGATGGAATTCTAGGTGCACCCGATGGAACTACTAGATGAAGTGTATCATATGGAATCTTGCTTCGGTCTAGTTGGAGATATTATTAGTTTCGGTGCAAGATAGTTGCATGGTTTGTGCCCAGTGCACCACAGGCTCAGAAACCGTTGTGGAAGTTCCCGATGGTACTCCTAGGTGAAGAGGCTCAAGTGAAAGGTCGGTTCGGTCTGTTTGGAGATAGTGCTAATCTTGATGCAAGATAGGTGTACGGTTTGCATGGAACGTACCATATTCTCGGAAATCAATTTGGATGCACCCGATAGAACTCCTAGATCATGTGTGTCATATGGAATCTCGCTTCAATCTGCTTGGAGACAGTGTTAGTTTAGGTGCAAGATTGGTGCATGGTTTGCGCATAATGCACCATAGGCTCGGAAACCATTATGGAAGAACCCGATAATACTCCTAGGTGAAGAGGCTCAAGTGGAAGGTCGGTTCGATCTGTTTGGAGATAGTGCTAATCTTGATGCAAGATAGGTGCACGGTTTGCATGGAACATACCATATGCTAAGAAATCCATTTGGACGCAGCCCAATAGAACTCCTAGATGACATGTATCATATGGAATCTCCTTTCGGTCTGTTTGGAGACAGAGTTAGTTTTGGTGCAGGATAGGTACTCAGTTTGTGCCAAATGCATCATAGGCTAAGAAACCATTTTGGATGCACCCGATGATACTTCTGGGTAAAGGGGCTCAAGTGGAAGCTCAGTTTGCTTTTGTTTGGAGATAGTGCTAATCTTGATGCAAGATAGGTGCATGAATTGCATGGAACGTACCATATGCTTCAAAATATATTTGGACGCACCCAATAGAACTCCTAGATGACGTGTGTCATATAGAATCTCACTTCGATCTCTTTGGAGATAGTGTTAGTTTCGGTGCAAGATAGGTACACGGTTTGTGCCTAATGCACCATAGGCTAAGAAACTATTTTGGACGCACACGATGGTACTCCTTGGTGAAGAGGCTCAAGTGGAATCTTGGTTCTATCTGTTTGGAGATAGTTCTAATCTTGATGCAAGATAGGTGCACGGTTTGCATGGAACATACCATATGCTAAGAAATTCATTTGGACGCACCCCAATAGAACTCCTAGATGACATGTGTCATATGGAATCTCGCTTCGGTCTGTTTGGAGACAGAGTTAGTTTTGGTGCAAGATAGGTACACAGTTTACGCCTAATGCATCATAGGCTAAGAAACCATTTTGGATGCACCCAATGATACTTCTGGGTAAAGGGACTCAAGTGGAAGCTCA
>NW_018396439.1:2153-31524 GCF_000003195.3 Sorghum bicolor | reverse complement strand
ACGTCACGGTTTGTGCCATGCACCATAGGCTAAGAAACTATTTTGGACGCACGCGATGGTACTCCATGGTGAAGAGGCTCATGTGGAATCTTGGTTCTGTCTATTTGGAGATAGTTCTAATCTTGATGCAAGATAGGTGCACGGTTTGCAAGGAACATACCATATGCTCAGAAATAAATTTGGAAAAACCCGATGGACTGTAGATGCACCCGATGGAACTACTAGATGAAGTGTATCATATGGAATCTCGCTTCGGTCCAGTTGGAGATAGTATTATTTCGGTGCAAGATAGTTGCATGGTTTGTGCCTAGTGCACCATAGGCTAAGAAATCGTTGTGGAAGTTCCCGATGGTACTCCTAGGTGAAGAGGCTCAAGTGAAAGCTTGGTTCGGTCTGTCTGGAGATAGTGCTAATCTTGATGAAAGATAGGTGTACGGTTTGCATGAGCCTAATGCACCATAGGCTAAGAAACTGTTTTGGACACACGCGATGGTACTCCTTGGTGAAGAGGCACATGTGGAATCTTGGTTCTGTCTGTTTGGAGATAGTTCTAATCTTGATGCAAGATAGGTGCACGGTTTGCATGGAACATAACATATACTCAGAAATCAATTTGGACAAACCCGATGGAACTCTAGGTGCACCCGATGGAACTACTAGATGAAGTGTATCATATGGAATCTCGCTTCGGTCTAGTTGGAGATATTATTAGTTTCGGTGCAAGATAGTTGCATGGTTTGTGCCCAGTGCACCACAGGCTCAGAAACCGTTGTGGAAGTTCCCGATGGTACTCCTAGGTGAAGACGCTCAAGTGAAAGGTCGGTTCGGTCTGTTTGGAGATAGTGGTAATCTTGATGCAAGATTGGTGTACGGTTTGCATGGAACGTACCATATTCTCGGAAATCAATTTGGACGCACCCGATAGAACTCCTAGATCATGTGTGTCATATGGAATCTCGCTTCAATCTGCTTGGAGACAGTGTTAGTTTAGGTGCAAGATTGGTGCATAGTTTGCGCATAATGCACCATAGGCTCAGAAACCATTATGGAAGCACCCGATGATAATCCTAGGTGAAAAGGCTAAAGTGGAATGTCGGTTCGATCTGTTTAGAGATAGTGCTAATCTTGATGCAAGATAGGTGCACAGTTTGCATGGAACATACCATATGCTATGAAATCCATTTGGACACTCCCCAATAGAACTCCTAGATGACATGTGTCATATAGAATCTCGCTTTGGTCTGTTTGGAGACAGAGTTAGTTTTGGTGCAAGATAGGTACACAGTTTGCGCCTAATGCATCATAGGCTAAGAAACCATTTTGGATGCACCCGATGATACTCCTGGGTAAAGTGGCTCAAGTGGAAGCTCAGTTTGCTTTGTTTGGAGATAGTGCTAATCTTGATGCAAGATAGGTGCACGAATTGCATCAAACGTACCATATGCTTCAAAATATATTTGGAAGCACCCAATAGAACTCTTAGATGACGTGTCTCATATAGAATCTCACTTCGGTCTCTTTGGAGATAGTGTTAGTTTTGGTGCAACATAGGTACACGATTTGTGCCTAATACACCATAGGCTAAGAAACTATTTTGGACGCACGCGATGGTACTCCTTGGTGAAGAGGCTCATGTGGAATCTTGGTTCTATCTGTTTGGAGATAGTTCTAATCTTGATGCAAGATTGGTGCACGGTTTGGAGATACTGTTAGTTTAGGTGCAAGATTGGTGCATGGTTTGCGCATTATGCACCATAGGCTCAGAAACTATTGTGGGAGCACCCGATGATAATCCTAGGTGAAGAGGCTCAAGTGGAAGGTCGGTTCGATCTGTTTGGAGATAGTGCTAATCTTGATGCAAGATAGGTGCATGGTTTGCATGGAACATACCATATGCTAAGAAATCCATTTGGACGCACCCCAATAGAACTCCTAGATGACATGTGTAAAATGTAATCTTGCTTCGGTCTATATGGAGACAGAGTTAGTTTTGGTGCAAGATAGGTACACAGTTTGCGCCTAATGCATCATAGGCTAAGAAACCATTTTGGATGCACCCGATGATACTCCTGGGTAAAGGGGCTCAAGTGGAAGCTCAGTTTGCTTTGTTTGGAGATAGTGCTAATCTTGATGCAAGATAGGTGCACGAATTGCATCGAACGTACCATATGCTTAGAAATAGTGTTAGTATAGAATCTCACTTCGGTCTCTTTGGAGATAGTGTTAGTTTCGGTGCAAGATAGGTACACGGTTTGAGCCTAATGCACCATAGGCTAAGAAACTGTTTTGGACGCACGCGATGGTACTCCTTGGTGAAGAGGCTCATATGGAATCTTGGTTCTGTCTGTTTGGAGATAGTTCTAATCTTGATGCAAGATAGGTGCACAGTTTGCATGGAACATACTATATGCTCTGAAATCAATTTGGACACACCCGATGGAACTGCTAGATGAAGTGTATCATATGGAATCTCGCTTTAGTCCAGTTGGAGATAGTATTAGTTTCGGTGCAAGACTGGTGCATGGTTTGTGCCTAGTGCACCAGAGGCTCTGAAACCGTTGTGGAAGTTCCTGATGGTACTCCTAGGTGAAGAGGCCCAAGTGAAAGCTCGGTTCGGTCTGTTTGGAGATAGTGCTAATCTTGATGCAAGATAGGTGTATGGTTTGCATGGAACGTACCACATTCTTGGAAATCAATTTGGACGCTGTCGACGAAAGCTAGTCGGCAGTCTACCCTGGGGTATACCCACAGTAGTAGTTTATCGGTAGACGGTGCGCAAGCTACGAACTCGATGGTGACGCAAGACACGGATAAGGTTTTTATCCAGGTTCGGCTGCCGTGTGGGCATAATACCTACGTCATGCGTTTGATTATATTGGATTGTGTTGAGAGAATAATGTGTCCTAGGGGATCCCTTGCCCCTCCTTATATAGTCCGGAGGGCAGGGTTACAGATCTGGAAACTAATCCTAGTCGGTTACAATTGCCATGGATAGTTTGGTATCAAATCCTATTCTAACCGACTAGAATCCTGCTTGATCTCCATGTCCTGTTTCCTTGCGCGAAACTCTAAGCAGTTGGATCAGGCCTCGGACTTGTCTCGTAATGGGCCAAGCCTCCTGGCCCAAGTCTTGCCGTGAGGGTATACGGGTTTATACCCCCACAGCTAGTCCCCGAGCACCATGTATTGTGATGTATCACGCCATCCTGAGCTTCTTCGACCAGTATGGCTTGACGTCTTCGATCAGCATGAAAGCCACCCAAACAGTTGCAACGGTATTTTGACCAGCTCAAAAGACAGTTGACCAGCATTGACATCGAAGAAGCAGGTTGTTCGAAGAATGCATGGTGCTCTTAATTAAAAAAGATTTCTTTCGTGATGAAGTGTGCCCACTTTACTTTTCTGAAAAGTATAATCTTCCATAAAACAAGCATATTCACCGCAAGGTGAAGTGTGCCCACTTAGTCCCTGAGCCTGGTATTAGGTGACGTAGGCACGTGGTGCCAGGGTCAAATGAAAAGTCCTCAAAGAAATTCAGAAACTGAGATGCATCGCCAGATGCATCGTACCAATGTAGTCCCCGAGCTTGCTGGAAGGCGAAGTATGAGCCTTGTAGCAAGGTCTAAAAAATTAAAATTATCCAGTCCCCGAGCATATCATGCTTGTTTGCCATCGTATAGACTAATCGACCAGTCCCCGAGCATATAACGCTTGGTGGTCGGTACAGTCCCTAGGTCTCCAAACTGGCAGACTGGTCGACCAGTCCCCGAGCGTATAGTGCTCGGTGGTCGGTGCAGTCCCAAGGTCTCCAAACCGGCAGACTGGTCGACCAGTCCCCGAGCGTATAGTGCTCGGTGGTTGGTGCAGTCCCCAAGTCTCCAAACTGGCAGACTGGTCGACCAGTCCCCGAGCGTATAGTGCTCGGTGGTCGGTGCAGTCCCTAGGAACGTCAGTCCTCCACCAATTTTTGTCTGTTATTTTGAAAAAAGCATCTTGCCACATTAATATGTGATGTGACGAGACATCCTGGCACATTGTCAGATGGCTGCGTGAAAAGGTGCGCCTGGTAACTGTGCAGCCGCTCTGTGCACGGTTCAAGAAAAGGAAACCATCAATTATACAAAAAAGCCGCCGTATTAACTGCCGGTAATTGTTGAAAACCAAAACACCGCATCCGCCGCTGGGCCCGCCCACTTCCCAAGAATACGGGAAGTGGGAGGGGTGGAGCCGTTGCTTATAAAAGCTTGACATTACCCCCATAATCTTTACCCTGCCTTTGCCTTGGAGCTTTTCATTCTTGCAATCCCTGTCTTCTGCAATCACCACCAGTTCTCCCAGCTCGCAGTCATTCCCGTAGCATCAATGGCGAAGAGTGACTCCAAGAAAAGGGCCGAGCTGATGGCGAAAGAGTGGAAGAAGTCCCAAAGCAGCGTGAGGTCCCTCAACGACCTCGTCGGCATGGGGCTGCTTCACAGCCAGGAGCTCGGCGGCTGGAGGGCGCTGGAAGGGGAAAGCTACCCCGACCCTCGTGCCGGTGAGATCATGGTTTTCGAAGATTTTTTCAAGAGGGGCTTTGGGATTCCTATCCACCCTTTTCTCCAGGGTCTTCTTCTTTACGATGAGATCGGGATCTGCAATCTGCACCCGAACTCCATTCTTCTTATTTCTACCTTCATCCATCTATGCGAGGCCTATGTTGGGATAGAGCCGCACTTTGATCTTTTTCGCTACCTTTTTTGTTTGAGGAAGAAAGGAGCAGTTGGAGGCTCCAAGATTGCAGGTGGAGTATACCTCAATCTGCGTGACGGGATGAAGAACCAGTATCTCAACTGCCCGTGGAACACTTCTCTCACCGAATGGTACAAGAAGTGGTTCTACGTCAGGGAAGAGCCGGCAGCTCCACATTCTGCGACGTGGGCTACATTCCCGAGAAGAGGGTCAGCTGGACGGACCGCCCGCAGTTCGCTGGTCAGGTGGAAGACCTGATGAAGCTGATCGACTGGTCCCGTTTAGATGGGCCAGGAGTGGTCGGCAACTTCATCTGTCGTCGGGTGATGCCCTGCCAGAGGAGGGTACACTCAGCGTACGAGTACGTGGGGAGCCAGGACCCGACCAGAATGAGTTCCGATGTTCTGGAGAAGGCGGAAGTGCAGCAACTATTGAACGAGTTGTTCAACTTTGCAGACAACAACTTCGTCCGAAGTGGTGATCGGATGCAGGCCTTCAAGCTAGGATGACCAGCTCCTAAGGTAATGTTACTGACTGAATTTACTTTCTGACTACTTGTTCTCCCAGTTGTTGATTTGCCTCTGATTTTACTACAGATTGGAGACGTTGACCGGTGCGCAGTGTACATATCACTGGCACCTGGCATGGAGAATCCCGCGGGAGTGGACCCGCCGGAGGACAATGCTGCTCGGTGTCCTCAATACACCAGCAGCGAGGAGGAGCAGAACCGTCCCGCCCCGACCACCGAAGATAGAGTGGCGGGGAAAAGGCCACTGGTGGCGGATCCGTCCCCTGCAGAGACGCTGCCGGCGGAGAGCAGCCAGGCGCCGAAGCGCCATCGGCTCGTCCGGATCACCGACGACGAGGAGGAGGAGGCCGCGTCTTCTTTGGTCCGGAGGCCGCGCAGTCGTCTGGACGTTGTGCCGGCCACCACTGGTCGGATGACCAGCGACCCTCCTGCCCCACACGTCGAGCCGACGCGCGTCGTAGAGACGAGGGCAGAAGCGCTGACCGGTAGGACCAGGAGGAGGTTCTTCACCGTGACGCACAGGCGCTCCGACCAGTAAGTTGTTCGATCTCGTACTTCGATTTGTGTTTTTGTTGCTGCTGTTGACGTTGGTTAAATGTCGCCTTTTTGTTAGCGCGACGTCGGACGTCGACCCTGACCACATGGCTGGCCAGAGGGCGGCCGAGCCCACGGCTGTCGTTGGAGACGCCGCGCCGCAGACCACCGAGGAGCAACCCGCGGCGACCACCACGGCTGAGAGCACCGAGGAGCATCCGGACCTGGCGAGGGACGAAGAGGCTGCGAGGACGCCCGTTATGGAGGAAGAGGGCAGGGCTCCTACTCCCCCGCCAGCTGAAGAGAGGAGAGTCCCAACCCCGTCCCGAGCAGAGGCCTCATCACCGGGAGGCTCCCCTGGCCTGGATCAGGGTCCAGTAATGCCTGCGACCACGACCGGGGGTAGTGCAGAGGGCGAGGAGACCCGGACGACCTCCGATGATGAAGTGGAGGAGATCCAAGGCCGTCCCCAAGATGGTCGCCAGCACGTTTACGTGTGGCGCCAGCACGGGGACCACTTCATCGGTCATGAGGAACTCGCGGAGACGGAGGAGGCCGCGAGGGTGGAGCGTGCGGCGAAACGGCTTGTGGAGGAGGTTAAGGGAAGTGGTCTTTTGGACTGCCCAAAGTTTATATACATTGTTTCTAGATTCAGTATGTGTTCTTATTGTAGGGCGCAATGAAAACGGCGAAGTACCGGAAAAGGTGCTTCGACCAGATTGAGGGCATCGTGGCCGAGAACAAGGCCTTGTCCGCGGAGGTGGACCGGCTTCGGTCGAAAGCCGAGGAGAAAAAGGCCGAGATGAGTGCTCAGGAGGTGCGCCTACTCAAGCTTAATCGGCGGCTGACCGACGAGGACCGAGAAAGGAGAGGTCAGTCATGTGCTCTGAGCAGCTGCGTAAAACCGCGTAGTCGTTTAAGTTGACCGGAAATTACTCTTGCAGGCTTGGAGGAGGAGGTTGCGCGCCTCCGGCAGGAAAATGAGAGGCTCGACCAGGAACGAGCCAGGGCGCTGGAGGCCGAGCGCCGAGCTGGTGAGGAGTTAAACAACAGGAATCGGGAGTTGAATGGTAAGAATCATGTTTCCTTGTTTTTTGACTGCTCGACATTCATTGTCTTGTGCGCGAACTAACTTCCTGCTTGGTTCTCAGTGCTCAAGGTGAACACCAAGAAGCACCTCGACGAGCTGATCAAGGACCGGGACTCCTGGAAGACCAATTGCATCAAGCTTTGGAAAGGAGTGGCCCCGGTTCTTGACTTGATCAGCCCCGAGCTCCCTGAAGACCAGCCTCGCGCGCCGAAACTGACGCTAGTCGAGAAGGCGCAACGGGCGTGGGACTGGCTCCAGCAGTTCGTCAAGGACGCCGGGGAATTCGCCGGTGCGCATGTCCTCAGCATGGTGCGCGCCCACTATCCTCTGGTCGACCTGTCCAGACTAGAGAGGGGGTATCCCAAGGAGGTTGGTCCACAGGAGGCAGACGACCTTCGAGTTGGTCTGCGTGACCTGTCGTCGACAGTGATCGGCGACATCAACCTCTGCAGGACAGCAACTCCCCCCGACCAGCCCGGGTCAGATAGGTCGGCCAGAGAGTTGGCAGGGACGTCCGTTGTCGGAGATGGGCGGTCGACGCCTGCGGTCTCGACCAGCCAGACGCCGGTGGCCCCGACCCCTTCGACTGAGCAGCAAGGCCGAGCGGGTGATCAGCCCGAGCAGTAAGCCTGTAGGGTAGTCTGTGGGAATAGACTAGGGACCGCCCAGAGGGGTGTTTATTGTAAACTCTGTATGTAAAGTTTGTAATAAAGTTTGATTTGTCATGACCATTGTTCTGAGCGCTGCAACATTGTCTGAGTGAAGTATCACTGTGTCGAGTTAATAACTCTTAGGGACTTTCGTCCTAGAGGCGGTTGTTGCACTTTGTCAAAAGCTCTGCATATAAGAGAAGTACATAGCAAGAACGAAAAAATTTATTAATGCTGATCATAAGAAATTTACAAACAAAATGTTCTGGAACTTATGGGTAAAAATGCCGCAGGTTGTTTATGTGCCAAGAGTTAGGCAAGCGCGTTCCGTCTGGGTACGCCAGTCTGTAAGATGTAGGGCGTGTCACTTCTGCGACCACGAAAGGTCCTTCCCAAGGTGTGGAAAACTTGTGCGTTCCTTCTTGGCTTGTTTTCCACTTGAGTACAAGATCACCGACCACGAAGGAACGGTCTTTGACGTTCCTGTTGTGATACCTCCTAATGGCTTCGAGGTACTTTGCTGTTCGGAGGCATGAGAGTAGGCGCTTTTCTTCCGTGCAATTGATTTCAAGCTCCCTGGCGATGTCGGCTGAAGACTGGTCGAAGTTTTCAACTCTTGGAGATCCGAAGGTTATGTCTGACGGAAGCATTGCCTCGGTGCCGTAAACCATGAAGTAGGGTGACACACTCGTGTTGCGACTAGCCTGTGTTCGGAGACACCAGACCATAGCTGGTAATTCTTTCATCCATCGCCCTGGTGCTCTATCGTTCTCTGCGTACAGCCTTTTCTTCAAAGCATCGATAATCATTCCATTTGCTCGCTCTACCTGACCATTGGCCCGTGGGTGAGCTACTGACACATACTTTACGACTATGCCCCTGTCATCGCAGAAGTCCCAAAATGTAGTGCCAGTGAACTGAGTGCCCAGGTCGGTAATTATGCTGTTAGGAACCCCATATCTGTGTATGATTTGGTTGAGGAATTCCACAGCCTTCTCGGAGGTTGCTTTGACCAATGGCATGTACTCGATCCACTTCGAGAATTTATCAATTAACACGAAGACGAACTTGAATTTGCCGGGGGCCGACTTAAACGGCCCGATCATGTCCAGGCCCCAACAGGCAAAAGGCCAGGATGACGGGATGGTTTGAATCTCGTGAGTAGGTACGTGAGTCCTCTTGGCGAAGAACTGGCATCCTTCACAATGCCGGACTAGTTTCTCGGCGTCGGCGACCGTGGTTGGCCAGTAGAAACCTGCTCGGAAAGCTTTCCCGACCAGTGTTCTGGAGGCTGCATGGTTGCCGCAGACCCGGCGTGTATGTCATCTAAGAGCTTGATGCCATCATCTTGGAATATGCATTTGAGCAGCACTTCGGAACTTGCGTTCTTTCGCATAAGTTTGCCATCCACCAGTATGTAATTCTTAGATCGTCGAATGAGGCGCTCGTTCTCCGTTTTATCCTGAAAGCCCGATCCATCCGATATATACCTGATGAAAGGGGCGCGCCAGTCGCGGCTGCTGGTTGTCGGAGTGGTGTCGTCTATGATCATTGCCTCATTAGGTTGCTTTTCGACCAGGTCTGTACCCACACTTGGCACGTGGATGTCCTGAACGAAAACGCCTTGCGGGATCTGGGCCCGAGATGACCCTAACTTTGACAGCGCATCCGCTGACTGGTTCTTATCCCGGACTACGTGGATGTATTCTATGCCGTAGAAATTGGATTCCCATTTGCGGATTTCTTTGCAGTAGAGGTCCATCTTCTCATGGGTTGTGTCCCATTCCTTGTTTAGCTGGTTGATGACTAGAGCAGAATCGTCGTGGACGTAGAGGCGTTTGACTCCCAGTTCGACGGCCAATCGTATGCCATGTAGGCATGCTTCGTATTTGGCGACGTTGTTTGACGTCGGGAAGAGGATCCTAAGGACGTAGCGTAGTTTGTCCTTGTTAGGCGATACGAAGAGTATCCCGGCGCCGGCGCCATTGATGTTTAAGGACCCGTCGAAGAACATCGACCAATGGTCGGGGATGTCGAAAACGGAAGGCTCATTGAGGTCCGTCCATTCTGTGATGAAATCAACCAGGGCCTGAGACTTGACGGTGGTGCGCCTCTGGAAATCCAAGGAGAATGGGCATAATTCCATTGCCCATTTTACAATTCTGCCGTTGGCGTCCTTGTTGCGCAAAATGTCCCCCAGAGGGAAACTGGTTGATGAGGACATCCCTAGCATTCATTCATCTTCAAATGAAACTCCACTTGATATAAGTGGTCCAATTACAAGAAGTAGAGCTAAACAATTGGAGAAGGAAATTCATTCTCAGGTGAACGCTAACCTTATGTTTAATAATCAGTTTATGTTGAATGATCCTATACTTTTGAGTTCTTGTTTCAATGTCCTTAGGAATGATGGAGGGTATGAACCAGCATGGGATGAAGATGGATTCAAGCCTTTGGACATCTGAACCAAGAAGCCTATCGTGTGCATAAATAAAATGGTGGTTCATTACTTCTGCATGAGAAGGCAACCAGAAGCTAGATGGCTGACCCATGGTACAAATTCCAAGCATCACCACGGACAGAATACAAGGAGTTACGTGGCATTCTACAGGTGGATGAAAGCATCTTTAAGTCTATGTTGCAGCCCATCAAACGGTTCATTATTTAGACTTCCCAATAAAGAGTTATGCTCATTTTAGTAACTGCTGCCAGAAGCTGAGAAGACGCGCGAACCAGCCACGAAATCCACTAGTGGATGTGCATGCTGTCATGTATTCAAAGCTGAATGCCCCTATCTATATATATCTCTTGTACTAGACAATGAAAGGACAGATCTTGCTTGGTTAAAATTCAGAATACACAAACTCGTGGAGTTTTGTTTATGCGTGAGTCTTGAGAGGCTTGCAAAACTTGTTCTTTCGATTCCTGAGGGAGTTGTAGAACGCCGAACTGCGGTTCACCCAGTTTGTGCCTTCACGTATATACGGTGTGATTGCGTGGGCTGTTCGTCGGTACGTGGAAGGGTGATTGTCTCGGTAGTTCGTCGCGTGGACAGCCTCGCGGTGCACTGCCTCTTCACCAGGTCACGCAGCGACAAGATATCAAGTTCGCGAATCCTACGAGAAGATCGGGCCACAACGACTTGTCTCACGCTATCCCTAGGCGTGAGCATATCATCTGGTATCAAAGCCTTCGTTTCCTCGGTAGGATTGTTCTTGATTTTGGTAGGATAGAGTTTAAATACCTACTGTCCACTGAGAGCCAAAAAGAAAACCTACAGCCCAAATTCATATGTGCTACTGATTTTGTAGTTTGCTTTATCGAGTTTTAATCCTTTAATATTTGTCTAGTTGCTGAATTTTTCTTTTCCACATTGTTCTAGTTATTATCTTTGTTCTAATCATCAAATTGCTTGCTGCATGTACCCATCCATCCCACCCTTGATCTGATCATCATTGCTTGCTGCGTATATATAAACAAAAAAAAATACCCACCCATCCCACCCTTGTTTTCTAACCGTCACATATTCCCCACCGCAGTTTCTTGTTTTTGTGCTGCACCATCCATCATAGTGATCCCCTTTAGTTGAAAGTTGTGCTGCGTTTGACACAGAGGTTAAAAGAAAAGATGTCTATGGGTCAAAAGAAGGACTGAAAATGAGTTTTTGTTCCAAAAAAAAAAGAGAAAAAAAAAGAAAAGCAAGAAAGAAAAAAAAAGAAAAACAAAAAGAGAACTGTGTGCAGCACACCAAAAAGGGGTTTGGGCAGCAACAAGTTTTCGGTTGGTGCAAATTGGTGATCATCTATCCACTTACTACATCTCATTCCTTTCTTTGTGCATCCTTTCCTTTATATTCAGCAACTTAGACTTCTGTTCTTGGATTATTATTTGGTTTTGCATCACTACATTTCAGTGCATTCCACTAACATATTACCCCACCAAGCTCCACTTAAAGCACCGTGAGTTGTTGCACCGTCGTCGCTGTTACAATCACTCTTCCCTACAGATCGCAGCCCCGGTTCTTGCTCTTTTCAGGGAGAGAAAGAACTTGTTTTGTAAGTGGTGAGGGAGTGATTCCACATATATATTGTCCTTTTTTTTCCTCTACTAACATGGCAGGACGTGGAGATGGTGCCGCTATTTCGGTGGAGGAATTTCAGGAGTTGCATACACAAATGAATGATTTGGTGCAGCAGCTCCAAACTCTCCAATTGAACATACCACGTCGAGAACCGCCACCAAATGAGGATGATGATATTGACGAGGAGGATGAGCCACCGTGTCGTCCCGCTGGTCGTGGACGTGGCGGGCGTGGTCATGGTCTTCTTAATTTTGGTCGTGCTCGGTGCATTCCTGTTCGAGGTGGACGAGATTATGATGGTGATGATGATATGTTGTCTGACATGGATGATCATCGCCATGGTGGCCATCGTGGTTATCGTGACCGCCACCGTCGCCTTGATGATGATGGTTTAAGCAAAGTGAAAGTGTCTATTCCAAAATTTAATGGAAAAGAAAGTGCTGATGATTATTTTGAGTGGGAGACTAAGGTTGAACAGATCTTTGATTTGTATCCTTATCCTCCTGTCAAGAAAGCAAAGCTTGCTGCAATTGAGTTTTCAGGCTATGCAATCACTTGGTGGAATCAAGTGTGTACTGAACTCCGACGCGCTGGACATGATCGTATTACTTGGGAAGACATGAAGAGGGAAATGCGACGTCGTTTTGTTCCTGCATATTACTCTCGTGATCTACATTTGAAGCTAAAACGTCTTGTGCAAGGTACTCGTACTGTTGATGAATATTTTCAAGAATTGGAAATGTGTTTACTTCGTACAGGGATAACTGAAGATGAGGAATCCACAATGGCTCGATTTCTGGTTGGCCTCAATAAGCCCATTGCTGATAAAGTGGATATGACAAACTACACATGTCTCACTGAGTTGGTACATTTTGCAAAAAGAGCAGAACGACAACTTGCTGGATCTTATAAAGATCGTGCTTCATTTTCAGCTCATAATAGTGCTACTTCATGGCGCCAGTCACAGCAGCACGGGTCAGGGGTGCACACACCTACATCTCGTGCAACTTCTTCCAAACATTTTGATTCCAAAGGCAAAGCTGTAAGCTCTACTCAGTCCAGCTCCTCTGCTACTGCAGCCCCAAGGCATACAAGCAAGATTGAGTGTTTTAAGTGTGGTGGTCATGGGCATAAGCAAGCTGAATGTCCCAATCGTCGTACGATTATTGCCCTTGCTGATGGTTCATATGATTCACAAAGTGAAGAGGAGGACGAGTTTCACAATGTCTTTGCAGATCATACTCTTGACACTTGTGAGTATTCAGCTGAGGATGGTACTTTTGAGCTAGGTCTGAATTGTTTAGCTATTCAACCTATTCTAACTTTTGCTCCCAGTGACAAGATAGAAGATGTTATTTCTCCATATTCTAATGAGATTACTAGTGCTGATTTTGATGAGTTGCTTGCTGATTTTCCTGATTTGGAGCCTTCTAAAATGAATAGATCATCTCCTTATTTGGTGGTTAGAAGAGTTCTTTCCACTCAGTTTGTTGCTGCTGAACAAGGACAACGTCATAATTTGTTTCAGTCCCGATGCAAAGTGAAAGGTCAAGTGTGTCGTTTCATCATAGATGGTGGGAGCTGCAATAATATTGTTAGTGCCTTGCTTGTTGAGAAGCTTGGCCTACCAACACGCCGCCATCCACACCCTTACCATATGCAGTGGCTGAATAATTCAGGGACAGTGAAGGTCTCATCCATGGTTCGTTTGTCTTTCTCCATTGGTGACTATCATGGTGAGGTTGATTGTGATATTGTACCCATGCAAGCATGCCATTTGCTGTTGGGTTGTCCATGGCAGTTTGATGTGGATTCGGTGCACTTTGGGCGGTCTAACAAGTATACTTTCATCCACAACGACAAGAAGGTGGTTCTTGTTCCATTATCTCCAGAAGAGATCTATGCTTCAGATGTGGCTCGCATGAAAAAAGAAGAATCTGACAAAAGAAAATTGAGTGAGGCTGCCAACACTAGTAAGGGAGAGACTTCTAACCAATCTAGCCACATAAAGCCTCTTTCCACTACAAAACAACACCACCAAAATGAGTGCTTATTTGTGAGCAGGAGTGATTTGAGAGAAGTGAGGAACACCACAGCCCCATTCTTTGTGCTCTTGCACAAGGAGGTCCTACTTTCAACTAACGATTTACCTTCATCGCTGCCTAGTGCTGTTCTTGATCTCTTACAGGACTTTGAAGATGTTTTTCCTGATGAGGTACCAGCTGGCCTTCCTCCACTCCGTGGTATTGAGCATCAAATCGATTTGGTACCTGGAGCTTCTCTTCCCAATCGTCCAGCCTACCGTGCTAATCCTGAAGAAACCAAAGAAATTCAGCGACAGGTAAAAGAGCTTTTGGACAAAGGGTATGTTCGTGAATCTCTATCACCTTGTGCTGTTCCAGAACTTTTGGTCCCTAAGAAAGATGGATCTTGGCGCATGTGTGTCGATTGTCGTGCCATTAATGCTATAACTGTACGATATCGCCATCCCATTCCTAGGCTTGATGACATGTTAGATGAATTGAGCGGCTCAACTATTTTCACCAAGATTGATTTACGCAGTGGCTATCACCAAATTCGCATGAAAATTGGTGATGAATGGAAGACAGCATTTACAACCAAATTTGGCTTGTATGAATGGCTTGTGATGCCCTTTGGCTTGACAAATGCTCCTTCAACTTTTATGCGCTTAATGAATCATGTTTTACGAGCTTTCATTGGCAAGTTTGTAGTTGTTTATTTTGATGATATTCTGATCTATAGCAAATCATTTGATGAACATCTTGATCATATCCATCAAGTACTTGCTGTTTTGAGGGAAGAGAAATTGTATGCCAACATTGCTAAGTGCACATTTTGCACAGATCGTGTTGTTTTTCTTGGTTTTGTTGTGACTGCAGATGGCATCCAGGTTGATGAAGAGAAGGTTAAGGCAATAAAGGATTGGCCTACTCCTACAAATGTGAGCCAAATTCGAAGTTTCCATGGTCTTGCAGGTTTCTATCGACGATTTGTTAAAGATTTCAGCACGATCGCTGCACCACTTAACAACTTGACAAAGAAGGATGTTCCATTCAAATGGGGAGATGACCAAGAGCAAGCCTTTGTAGAGTTAAAAAGAAAGCTTTGTGAAGCACCACTGCTGCAGCTACCTAACTTCGGTAAGACTTTTGAGATTGAATGTGATGCAAGTGGTATTGGCATTGGAGGTGTGCTACTTCAAGAAGGTAAACCTATTGCCTACTTTTCTGAAAAGTTAAATGGTCCACATCTGAATTATTCTGTCTATGATAAAGAGCTTTATGCCTTAGTTCGAGTTTTGGAAGTTTGGCAACATTATTTGTTACCTAAAGAATTTGTCATCCATTCTGATCATGAAGCTTTGAAATATTTAAAAAGTCAAGGCAAACTGAATCGTAGACATGCTAAATGGATCGAGTTCATAGAAACATTTCCGTATGTTGTTAAACATAAGCGTGGTAAAGATAACATTGTTGCAGATGCTTTGTCAAGAAGGTGTGGTTTGGTTACAAAATTAGATACAAAAGTGCTTGGTTTGGAATCCATTAAAACACTCTATGCAACTGATTCTGATTTTAAAGAACCTTTCTCTCATTGCATTGCTGGAAAAGGCTGGGACAAGTATTATGTACATGATGATTTTTTATTTCGAACTAACAAACTATGCATTCCAGCCTGCTCGATTCGTCAAGTTCTTTTACAGGAAGCACATGCTGGTGGCTTAGCTGGTCATTTTGGCATCAAAAAGACATTGGACATGCTCTCTGATCATTTCTTTTGGCCACATATGCGACGTGATGTTCAACGACATGTCGAGCGCTGCATAATGTGCTTGAAAGCTAAGTCCCGCCTTAATCCCCATGGTCTCTATACTCCATTACCAATCCCAACTGTACCTTGGGAAGATATATCCATGGATTTTATTCTGGGATTACCAAGGTCTCAGAGGGGGAGGGACTCTATCTTCGTTATTGTTGATCGCTTCTCAAAAATGGCACATTTTATTCCATGTCACAAGAGCGATGATGCTTCACACGTTGCTGATTTGTTTTTCAGGGAGATTGTTCGTTTACATGGAGTGCCAAAGACTATTGTTTCAGACCGAGATACAAAATTCCTGAGCTATTTTTGGAAGACATTATGGGCTAAACTTGGCACGAAGTTGTTATTTTCCACCACTTGTCACCCACAAACGGATGGGCAAACTGAAGTTGTCAACCGTACCCTGTCCACCATGCTGCGTGCCGTGCTAAAAAAGAATTTGAAGCAGTGGGAAGAATGTCTTCCACATGTTGAATTTGCTTATAATAGGGCACTACATTCCACAACAAATTTTTGTCCATTTGAAATTGTTTATGGTTTTAAGCCACATACTCTCATGGATCTTTTGCCTTTACCATTACAGGAACAAGTTAACTTGGATGCAGCGAAGAGATCCAACTTTATCAAGAAGCTACATGATGAGACAAGAAGAAATATTGAGAAGAAATCAGCACAATATGCAAAGCAAGCGAACAAAGGTAAGAAGAAGGTTACATTTCAGCCCGGTGACCTCGTGTGGTTGCATCTACGCAAGGATCGATTTCCCCAACAACGTAAGAGTAAGTTATCACCTAGAGGTGATGGTCCATTCAAGGTTCTAAAAAAGATAAATGATAATGCATACAAAATTGAGCTGCCACCTGAATATTCCAATGTTAATCCAACATTCAATGTCAAAGACTTGCTTCCATTTGTTAGTGAGCCTGAGTCGAGGACGACTCCTTCTCAAGAGGGGGAGGCTGATGAGGACATCCCTAGCATTCATTCATCTTCAAATGAAACTCCACTTGATATAAGTGGTCCAATTACAAGAAGTAGAGCTAAACAATTGGAGAAGGAAATTCATTCTCAGGTGAACGCTAACCTTATGTTTAATAATCAGTTTATGTTGAATGATCCTATACTTTTGAGTTCTTGTTTCAATGTCCTTAGGAATGATGGAGGGTATGAACCAGCATGGGATGAAGATGGATTCAAGCCTTTGGACATCTGAACCAAGAAGCCTATCGTGTGCATAAATAAAATGGTGGTTCATTACTTCTGCATGAGAAGGCAACCAGAAGCTAGATGGCTGACCCATGGTACAAATTCCAAGCATCACCACGGACAGAATACAAGGAGTTACGTGGCATTCTACAGGTGGATGAAAGCATCTTTAAGTCTATGTTGCAGCCCATCAAACGGTTCATTATTTAGACTTCCCAATAAAGAGTTATGCTCATTTTAGTAACTGCTGCCAGAAGCTGAGAAGACGCGCGAACCAGCCACGAAATCCAATAGTGGATGTGCATGCTGTCATGTATTCAAAGCTGAACGCCCCTATCTATATATATCTCTTGTACTAGACAATGAAAGGACAGATCTTGCTTGGTTAAAATTCAGAATACACAAACTCGTGGAGTTTTGTTTATGCGTGAGTCTTGAGAGGCTTGCAAAACTTGTTCTTTCGATTCCTGAGGGAGTTGTAGAACGCCGAACTGCGGTTCATCCAGTTTGTGCCTTCACGTATATACGGCGTGATTGTGTGGGCTGTTCGTCGGTACGTGGAAGGGTGATTGTCTCGGTAGTTCGTCGCGTGGACAGCCTCGCGGTGCACTGCCTCTTCACCAGGTCACGCAGCGACAAGTTATCAAGTTCGCGAATCCTACGAGAAGATCGGGCCACAACGACTTGTCTCACACTATCCCTAGGCGTGAGCATATCACTGGTGGTTACCAGGACCCGATGACCGTCGAAGTAATGCTTTAGCTTCCTTGACGTTATTAGGATAGCGTATATGAGCTTCTGTATCTGTGGGTACCTGGTCTTGGACTCGTTTAAGACTTCGCTTATGAAATAAACGGGTCTCTGGACCTTGTAGACATGGCCTGGCTCGTCTCGCTCGACCACCATTGCCGTAGAGACAACGCTGTCGGTGGCTGCTATGTAAAGGAGCAGGTCCTCGTTGGGTTGAGGCGCTGTGAGAACGGGTGGCGAGGTGAGAAAGGTTTTGAGCTGGGTGAACGCAGCGTCGGCTTCCTCTGTCCAGGAGAATCTTTCTGATGCTTTTAGGAGCTTGAAGAAGGGGAGGCCTTTTTCTCCTAGTCTAGAAATAAAACAGCTGAGAGCAGCCATACATCCGGTGAGCTTTTGGATATCCTTGACGTTCTTAGGTGGTCGCATATCGAGCACTGCTTTTACTTTTGAGGGATTCCGCCGTATGCCGTCGCGGCTGACGACGTTGCCGAGCAATAGACCGGAGGGGACCCTGAAGAAACATTTTTTGGGGTTAAGCTTCCACTTGTATTTGTTTAGTGCCTTAAAAGCTCGGTCTAGATTGTCGATTAGAGTGCTCGCGTCATTGGTTTTGATGACGGCATCATCTACATAAGCCTCGACGAGGTCATCGCAAATCTCGTCATGGAGGCATTGCTGGATGGCCCGTTGATAGGTGGCTCCGGTGTTTTTGAGTCCAAAGGACATGGTTGTGTAGCAATACGCACCGAAAGGAGTGATAAAAGATGTTTTGATCTGGTCATCTTCCTTTAGCGAGATCTGGTGATAACCAGAGTAGCAGTCTAGAAAAGAGAGGAGTTCGCATCCGGCCGTTGAGTCGACCACCTCGTCGATGCGAGGGAGACCAAAAGGATCTTTAGGACAGTGTTTATTGAGATCAGTGTAATCAACGCACATTCTCCATTCATTATTGTTTTTGCGTACAAGAACCGGATTGGCGAGCCAATCGGGATGATACACTTCTTTAATAAATCCGGCTGCTAGAAGCCGTGTTATTTCTGTCCTAATAGCCTCCTTTTTGTCACGAGTGAACCGTCGCAGCTTTTGCTTGATGGGTCTTGCGGTCTTCGAGACGTTTAAGGAGTGCTCGATCAGGTTTCGTGGGACGCCGGGCATGTCTGCGGGTTTCCATGCGAAAACGCTGACGTTGTCCCTTAGAAACCTGACGAGCGCGTCTTCCTATTTAGGGTCTAGGTTGGCCCCGATGAGGGCCGTCTTCTTGGGGCTGCCGTCGACCAGCTGTACTTCCTTGTGTTCTTTGGACTTTGAGTTCTTCCTTGCAGTCTCCTGCTCGGGTAGTCGAAGCTGGTCGGGAGGGACCTGTGCAGCTTGGGCTGCTGTTTCTGCCATGCGGATTGACAGATCAATCACTTCGGTGATCTTGAAGCTTTCCTCCTCGCAAGTGTATGCGGTGTAGACATTGCCCCTGACAGTTAGGACGCCCTTCTCTGTAGGCATTTTGAGGACCAGGTATGAGTAGTGTGGAACTGCCATGAACTTTGTCAGCGATGGTCAGCCCAATATTGCATGGTAAGTTCCATCAAAGTCGGCGACCACAAAGTTGACGAACTCTGTTCGAAAGTGGTCAGACGTTCCGAACTAGACAGGCAGTGTTATCTGTCCGAGGGGTACTGAACTTTGACCTCGCAGGACTCCCCAGAATTGAGCGTCGTAGGGTTTTAGCTATGCTGGGGTTATCTTGAGAGCAGGCAAGCTATTGCGAAAGAGGATGTCAATGGAGCTTCCCCCGTTGACAAGCACGCGCTCGAATCTGATGCTGTTGATGCAAGGATCCAAGATTAGAGGGAAACGTCCTGGCTCCGAGATAGCGGCCCACTGATCCTTCCTGCTGAAGGAGATCTCCCTGTGCGACTAGGGAGGAAATTTCGGATCGGTGATCAGACCATCTGTGCTGTCTATGTTGATGCAGGCTCTCTTTAAGAGCTTTCTTTCTCGCTTAGACTCGATGGAAACTTTGCCCCCGAAGATGGAGTGGACCACGTCAGTGGGACTGACATACTGTTGTTGTGGGTCCCTATCCTGGTCCTCGTCCTCGTCTTCGTGATCGCGCCCGTCCTGTTTCCCATTTTTCTTGGCGGGATCGTCTTGAGCAGCCCGCCGCGTGTAGATGCTTTTGAGGACGCGACATTCCTCCATCGTGTGGTTGGATTTTGGATGCAGTTGGCATGGTCCCTTCAACGTCTTGTTGTAGTCTTCCTGGTAGTCTCGCCGCCCATTGGGACGCTTGACCGTATTCACCTCGTGATCGTGGTCGCGAGGGCGTTTGCCTCTGAAGTCATCACGATTGTCACGCCGCCTGTTGTCGAAACGACCACAACTGTCGTCTCGTCGAGGAGGCTGGTCGGGACCTCTCGCGTCGTCTCGGATGAGCTTTTCTGCATCGTCGGTGTCGGCGTAATTTTTGGCCGTGGCAAGGAGCTCGGCCATCGTCGTTGGCCTTCTTCGCAGTAGCTTGTTCCTCAGCGCTTCGTGGAAGCGTAGCCCTTTGATGAAAGCAGATATGGCCTCGTCGTGGGAAATTTTCAGGATTTTAAGACGCATATCCGAGAATCGTCGGATGTAATCGCGCAGAGGCTCGTTTTTCCTCTCTTATCCTCTCGAGGTCGTACTTGTTCCCAGGCTGCTCGCAGGTAGCGATGAAATTGTCGATAAACGCTTGGCGCAGTTCTTCCCAGGAGTCGAAAGAGTCTTCGGGCAGGCCCAGGAGCCATTGATGACCAGCCTGGTCGAGGACGACTGGGAAGTAGTTGGCCATGACGTGCTCATCTCCTGCTGCTGAACGGACTGCAATCTCATAGAAGTGATCCAGTTCTCTGGGTTTTCTTTGCCGTCGTATTTTTTGAGTTTCTCGAGCTTGAAATTGCGGGGCCACACGACCTGGCGAAGGTGTGAGGAAAACTGTCTCAGGCCCGGGGGACCGTGCGTGGCATCGTACTCAATGCGACGTAGGTTTTCGTGCACCGCTCTCTCCGTGGCACGCCTGTTGATGCGGTCCCGAGCGTCCTTGGGAGGGATGTTGTACCGAAGATCCCTGTCCTGGTTTACTTCCTGACCACGCCCACGATTCTGCTCGCGGTAGCCACCGGCGTCCCGACCACCGTTGTCACGCCGTGAACCCTTTCGACGATTGTTGGGGGAACGGCTACGGTGGTGCTTGCTGGATTGTGGTGAGGTCCGGCTGTGATGAGTCTGGTCGGAGGAGACCTCTACGTAGGAGATAGCTTGGACTCTTTTGAGCAAGGTGGCTGTCTGTCCCATCGCGGTGATCAGATGCGCGCGTACGCTGGTCCGGACGCCCTGGCATTCTGGAGTATCAGGGAGTCGGTCTAGGTTGGCCATAGCGACAGCCACGTTAGCACTTGGCATTCTGTAGACTTGCTGATCTCCGACCATGTCGAAAGCGACGCTGAGGTTATGCGGCGGGAGTTGCCGTTCCTCGTCCGCGCGTCGCCGAGCACGGTCGGCATTGCGCTGTTCGCGGAGCTGCCTCTGCTCGTCTGTCTCTCCATCGACGACCGGTTTGTCCCCGCTGACATTGAAGACGAGATCTCCCCGCCGGGGCGGAAAGATCGGGAAACGAGAGAAGCCCGGAGGATACGATGGTAAATCTAGGTCGTAATCTTCGTCCTCGGAGTTTATAACCTCGGTGGGGACGGACCTAGTGCTGGAGTTTGTGCTGGAAGCTTGGTCGCCCGGTAGTTCTCGGATCGTTACCATGTTGACGAAGTGACGAGCTGGTCGACTGCTCCGTTTTGGCGACCAACCCGCCCCGTTAAAAAGGGATTGGATGTGCCGTGAGTAGTAAACGGCAGAGTCGTTTAGCCTGCAAGGGAAACCCTGGTCTAGGCCTGCCTTGAGTTCAACGGACCGCCCTGAGGGAGTGGAAGTTATTGTCAGGGACGTCCCCAACTGTTCGTGTGTGATGACAGGAGTTGGCCGGCAGGAGTCGAAAAAGTCCGTTGGCGCGACTTGATCAGATTGGCGCGAGATCCCATCTACTAGTCGGGAAACTTCGAGAAGCTTGAGATCAGCGCGATCAAGAGCTCGGAAAAGGTCCGAGCCGTCGACCTTCTTTCCTTTGTAACGTGGGAGCGGTGGCCGAGTGCTCGGTGTTAGCGTAGTCGGAGTCGATGCCGCTGTTGTCCCAGATCGGATCTGGGCCTCTTCCGAAACCGTGGTCGTGAGGTCGCCGCCGTGAGTCGTCCACGTGATCTGGCCGACGGTGAACGTGAGGCCTTCAGGCACGGCCGCAGAAGCTGGGATGATGACCATCTTGTTCGCCGAGAGAGCTGTACGCACACCCCCTACCTGGCGCGCCACTGTCGACGAAAGCTAGTCGGTTGTCTACCCTGGGGTATACCCACAGTAGTAGTTTATCGGTAGACGGTGCGCAAGCTACGAACTCAATGGTGACGCAAGACACGGACAAGGTTTTTATCCAGGTTCGGCCACCGTGTGGGCGTAATACCTACGTCCTGCGTCTGATTATATTGGATTGTGTTGAGAGAATAATGTGTCCTAGGGGGTCCCTTGCCCCTCCTTATATAGTCTGAAGGGCAGGGTTACAGATCTGGAAACTAATCCTAGTCGGTTACAATTGCCATGGATAGTTCGGTATCAAATCCTATTCAAACCGACTAGAATCCTGCTTGATCTCCATGTCCTGTTTCCTTGCGCGAAACTCCAAGCAGTTGGATCAGGCCTCGGACTTGTCTCGTAATGGGCCAAGCCTCCTGGCCCAAGTCTAGCCGTGAGGGTATAGGGGTTTATACCCCCACAGACGCACCCGATAAAACTCCTAGATCATGTGTGTCATATGGAATCTCGCTTCAATCTGTTTGGAGACAATGTTAGTTTAGGTGCAAGATTGGTGCATGGTTTGCGCATAATGCACCATAGGCTTAGAAACCATTATGGAAGCACCCGATGATAATCCTAGGTGAAGAGGCTCAAGTGGAAGGTCGGTTCGATTTGTTTGGAGATAGTGCTAATCTTGATGCAAGATAGGTGCACGGTTTGCAAGGAACATACCATATGCTAAGAAATCCATTTGGACGCACCCCAATAGAACTCCTAGATGACATGTGTCATATGGAATCTCGCTTCGGTCTGTTTGGAGACAGAGTTAGTTTTGGTGCAAGATAGGTACACAGTTTACGCCTAATGCATCATGGTTTATGCCCAGTGCACCATATGCTCAGAAACCGTTGTGGAAGTTCCCGATGGTACTCCTAGGTGAAGAGGCTCAAGTGAAAGCTCGGTTCGGTCTGTTTGGAGATAGTGCTAATCTTGATGCAAGATAGGTGTATGGTTTGCATGGAACATACCATATTCTCGGAAATCAATTTTGACGCACCCGATAGAACTCCTAGATCATGTGTGTCATATGGAATCTTGCTTCAATCTGTTTGGAGACAGTTTAGGTGCAAGATTGGTGCATGGTTTGCGCATAATGCACCATAGGCTCGGAAACCATTATGGAAGCACCCGATAATACTCCTAGGTGCAAGATTGGTGTCGGTTCGATCTGTTTGGAGATAGTGCTAATCTTGATGAAAGATAGGTGCACGGTTTTCATGGAACATACCATATGCTAAGAAATCTATTTGGATGCATCGCGATAGAACTCCTAGATGACATGTGTCATATGGAATCTCGCTTTGGTCTATTTGGAGACAGAGTTAGTTTTGGTGCAAGAAAGGTGCATAGTTTGCGCCTAATGCATCATAGGCTAAGAAACCATTTTGAATGCACCCGTGATACTCCTGGGTAAAGGGGCTCAAGTAGAAGCTCAATTTGCTTTGTTTGGAGATAGTGCTAATCTAGGTGCAAGATAGGTGCACGAATTGCATCGAACGTACCATATGCTTAGAAATATATTTGGAAGCACCCAATAGAACTCCTAGATGACGTGTGTCATATAGAATCTCACTTCGATCTCTTTCAAGATAGTGTTAGTTTCGGTGCAAGATAGGGACACGGTTTGTCCCTAATGCACCATAGGCTAAGAAAGTATTTTGGACGCACGCGATGGTACTCCTTGGTGAAGAGGCTCACGTGGAATCTTGGTTCTGTCTGTTTGGAGATAGTTCTAATCTTGATGTAAGATAGGTGCACGGTTTGCATGGAACATACCATATGCTCAGAAATCAATTTGGACACACCCGATGGAACTGTAGATGCACCCGATGGAACTACTAGATGAAGTGTATCATAGGGAATCTCGCTTCGGTCCGGTTGTCGATAGTATTAGTTTCGGTGCAAGATAGTTGCATGGTTTGTGCCCAGTGCACCATAGGCTCAGAAATTGTTGTGGAAGTTCCCGATGGTACTCCTAGGTGAAGAGGCTCAAGTGAAAGCCTGGTTCGGTCTGTTTGGAGATAGTGCTAATCTTGATGAAAGATAGGTGTACGGTTTGCATGGAGCGTACCATGTTCTCATAAATCAATTTGGACGCACCCGATAGAACTCATAGATCATGTGTGTCATTTGGAATCTCGCTTCAATCTGTTTGGAGACAGTATTAGTTTAGGTGCAAGATTGGTGCATGGTTTGCGCATAATGCACTATAGGCTCAAAAACCATTATGGAAGCACCTGATGATAATCCTAGGTGAAGAGGCTCAAGGGGAAGGTCGGTTCGTTCTGTTTGGAGATAGTGCTAATCTTGATGCAGGATAGGTGCACGGTTTGCATGGAACATACCATATGCTAAGAAATCCATTTGGACGCACCCAATAGAACTCCTAGATGACATGTGTCATATAGAATCTTGCTTAGGTCTGTTTGGAGACAGAGGTAGTTTTGGTGCAAGATAGGTACACAGTTTGCGCCTAATGCATCATAGGCTAAGAAACCATTTTGGATGCACCCGATGATACTCCTGGGTAAAGGGGCTCAAGTGGAAGCTCAGTTTGCTTTGTTTGGAGATAGTGCTAATCTAGATGCAAGATAGGTGCACAAATTGCATCGAACGTACCATATGTTTAGAAATATATTTGGAAGCACCTAATAGAACTCCTAGATGATGTGTGTCATATAGAATCTCACTTCGGTCTCTTTCGAGATAGTGTTAGTTTCGGTGCAAGATAGGTACACGGTTTGTGCCTAATGCACCATAGGCTAAGAAACTATTTTGGACACACGTGATGGTACTCCTTGGTGAAGAGGCTCATGTGGAATCTTGGTTCTGTCTGTTTGGAGATAGTTCTAATCTTGATGCAAGATAGGTGCACGGATTGCATGGAACATACCATATGCTCAAAAATCAATTTGGACACACCCGATGGAACTGTAGATGCACCCGATGGAACTACTAGATGAAGTGTATCATATGGAATCTCGCTTCAGTCCAGTTGGAGATAGTATTAGTTTCGGTGCAAGATAGTTGCATGGTTTGTGCCCAATGCACCATAGGCTCAGATATCATTATGGAAGTTCCCGATTGTACTCCTAGGTGAAGAAGCTCAAGTGAAAGCTCGGTTCGGTCTGTTTGGAGATAGTGCTAATCTTGATGAAAGATAGGTGTACGGTTTGCATGGAACGTACCGTATTCTCAGAAATCAATTTGGACGCACCCGATAGAACTCCTAGATCATGTGTGTCATAAGGAATCTCGCTTCAATCTGTTTGGAGACAGTTTAGGTGCAAGATTGGTGCATGGTTTGTGCATAATGCACCATAGGCTCGGAAACCATTATGGAAGCCCCCGATAGTACTCCTAGGTGAAGAGGCTCAAGTCGAAGGTCGGTTCGATCTGTTTGGAGATAGTGCTAATCTTGATGCAAGATAGGTGCACGGTTTTCATGGAACATACCATATGCTAAGAAATCTATTTGGATGCATCGCAATAGAACTCCTAGATGACATGTGTCATATGGAATCTCGCTTTGGTCTATTTGGAGATAGAGTTAATTTTGGTGCAAGATAGGTACACAGTTTGCGCCTAATGCATCATAGGCTAAGAAACCATTTTGGATGCACCCGATGATACTCCTGGGTAAATGGGCTCAAGTGGAAGCTCAGTTTGCTTTGTTTGGAGATAGTGCTAATCTTGATGCAAAATAGGTGCACGAATTGCATCGAACGTACCATATGCTTAGAAATATATTTGGAAGCACCCAATAGAACTCCTAGATGATGTGTGTCATATAGAATCTCACTTCGGTCTCTTTGGAGATAGTGTTAGTTTCGGTGCAAGATAGGTACACGGTTTGTGCCAAATGCACCATAGGCTAAGAAACTATTTTGGACGCACGCGATGGTACTCCTTGGTGAAGAGGCTCATGTGGAACCTTGGTTCTGTCTGTTTGAAGATAGTTCCAATCTTGATGCAAGATAGGTGCACGGTTTGCATAGAACATACCATATGCTCAGAAATCAATTTGGACACACCAGATGGAACTGTAGATGCATCCAATGGAACTGCTAGATGAAGTTTATCATATGGAATCTCGCTTCTGTCCAGTTGCAGATATTATTAGTTTCGGTGCAAGATAGTTGCATGGTTTGTGCCCAGTGCACCATAGGCTCAGAAATCGCAGTGGAAGTTCCCGATGGTACTCCTAGGTGAAGAGGCTCAAGTGAAAGCCCGGTTCGGTCTGTTTGTAGATAGTGCTAATCTTGATAAAAGATAGGTGTACGGTTTGCATAGAATGTACCATATTCTCATAAATCAATTTGGACGCACCCGATAGAACTCCTAGATCATGTGTATCATTTGGAATCTCGCTTCAATTTGTTTGGAGACATTGTTAGTTTAGGTGGAAGATTGGTGCATCGTTTGCGCATAATGCACCATAGGCTCAGAAACCATTATGGAAGCACCCGATGATAATCCTAGGTGAAGAGGCTCAAGTGGAAGGTCGATTCGATCTGTTTGGAGTTAGTTCTAATCTTGATGCAAGATAGGTGCACGGTTTGCATGGAGCATACCATATGCTACGAAATCCATTTGGACGCACCCAATAGAACTCCTAGATGACATGTGTCATATAGAATCCTGCTTAGGTCTGTTTGGAGACAGAGGTAGTTTTGGTGCAAGATAGGTACACAGTTTGCGCCTAATGCATCATAGGCTAAGAAACCATTTTGGATGCACCCGATGATACTCCTGGGTAAAGGGGCTCAAGTGGAAGCTCAGTTTGCTTTGTTTGGAGATAGTGCTAATCTTGATGCAAGATAGGTGCACGAATTGCATCGAACGTACCATATGCTTAGAAATATATTTGGAAGCACCCAATAGAACTCCTAGATAATGTGTGTCATATAGAATCTCACTTCGGTCCCTTTGGAGATAGTGTTAGTTTCGGTGCAAGATAGGTACACGGTTTGTGCCAAATGCACCATAGGCTAAGAAACTATTTTGGACGCACGCGATGGTACTCCTTGGTGAAGAGGCTCATGTGGAACCTTGGTTCTGTCTGTTTGAAGATAGTTCAATCTGGATGCAACATAGGTGCACGGTTTGCATGGAACATACCATATGCTCAGAAATCAATTTGGACACACCCGATGGAACTGTAGATGCACCCGATGGAACTACTAGATGAAGTGTATCATATGGAATCTCGCTTCAGTCCAGTTGGAGATAGTATTAGTTTCGGTGCAAGATAGTTGCATGGTTTGTGCCCAGTGCACCATAGGCTCAGAAATCGTTGTGGAAGTTCCCGATGGTACTCCTAGGTGAAGAGGCTCAAGTGAAAGCCCGGTTCGGTCTGTTTGTAGATAGTGCTAATCTTGATGAAAGATAGGTGTACGGTTTGCATAGAACGTACCATATTCTCCTAAATCAATTTGGACGCACCCGATAGAACTCCTAGATCATGTGTATCATTTGGAATCTCGCTTCAATTTGTTTGGAGACATTGTTAGTTTAGGTGCAAGATTGGTGCATGATTTGTGCATAATGCACCATAGGCTCGGAAACCATTATGGAAGCACCCGATGATAATCCTAGGTGAAGAGGCTCAAGTGGAAGGTCGGTTCGATCTGTTTGGAGTTAGTGCTAATCTTGATGCAAGATAGGTGCACGGTTTGCATGGAGCATACCATATGCTAAGAAATCCATTTGGACGCACCCAATAGAACTCCTAGATGACATGTGTCATATAGAATCCTGCTTAGGTCTGTTTTGAGACAGAGGTAGTTTTGGTGCAAGATAGGTACACAGTTTGCGCCTAATGCATCATAGGCTAAGAAACCATTTTGGATGCACCCGATGATACTCCTGGGTAAAGGGGCTCAAGTGGAAGCTCAGTTTGCTTTGTTTGGAGATAGTGCTAATCTTGATGCAAGATAGGTGCACGAATTGCATCGAACGTACCATATGCTTAGAAATATATTTGGAAGCACCCAATAGAACTCCTAGATAATGTGTGTCATATAGAATCTCACTTCGGTCTCTTTGGAGATAGTGTTAGTTTCGGTGCAAGATAGGTACACGGTTTGTGCCAAATGCACCATAGGCTAAGAAACTATTTTGGACGCACGCGATGGTACTCCTTGGTGAAGAGGCTCATGTGGAACCTTGGTTCTGTCTGTTTGAAGATAGTTCCAATCTTGATGCAAGATAGGTGCACGGTTTGCATAGAACATACCATATGCTTAGAAATCAATTTGGACACACCCGATGGAACTGTAGATGCACCCAATGGAACTGCTAGATGAAGTTTATCATATCGAATCTCGCTTCTGTCCAGTTGCAGATATTATTAGTTTCGGTGCAAGATAGTTGCATGGTTTGTGCCCAGTGCACCATAGGCTCAGAAATCGCTGTGGAAGTTCCCGATGGTACTCCTAGGTGAAGAGGCTCAAGTGAAAGCCCGGTTCGGTCTGTTTGTAGATAGTGCTAATCTTGATGAAAGATAGGTGTACGGTTTGCATAGAATGTACCATATTCTCATAAATCAATTTGGACGCACCCGATAGAACTCCTAGATCATGTGTATCATTTGGAATCTCGCATCAATTTGTTTGGAGACATTGTTAGTTTAGGTGGAAGATTGGTGCATCGTTTGCGCATAATGCACCATAGGCTCAGAAACCATTATGGAAGCACCCGATGATAATCCTAGGTGAAGAGGCTCAAGTGGAAGGTCGGTTCGATCTGTTTGGAGTTAGTGCTAATCTTGATGCAAGATAGGTGCACGGTTTGCATGGAGCATACCATATGCTAAGAAATCCATTTGGACGCACCCAATAGAACTCCTAGATGACATGTGTCATATAGAATCCTGCTTAGGTCTGTTTGGAGACAGAGGTAGTTTTGGTGCAAGATAGGTACACAGTTTGCGCCTAATGCATCATAGGCTAAGAAACCATTTTGGATGCACCCGATGATACTCCTGGGTAAAGGGGCTCAAGTGGAAGCTCAGTTTGCTTTGTTTGGAGATAGTGCTAATCTTGATGCAAGATAGGTGCACGAATTGCATCGAACGTACCATATGCTTAGAAATATATTTGGAAGCACCCAATAGAACTCCTAGATAATGTGTGTCATATAGAATCTCACTTCGGTCTCTTTGGAGATAGTGTTAGTTTCGGTGCAAGATAGGTACACGGTTTGTGCCAAATGCACCATAGGCTAAGAAACTATTTTGGACGCACGCGATGGTACTCCTTGGTGAAGAGGCTCATGTGGAACCTTGGTTCTGTCTGTTTGAAGATAGTTCCAATCTAGATGCAAGATAGGTGCACGGTTTGCATGGAACATACCATATGCTCAGAAATCAATTTGGACACACCCGAAGGAACTGTAGATGCACCCGATGGAACTACTAGATGAAGTGTATCATATGGAATCTCGCTTCAGTCCAGTTGGAGATAGTATTAGTTTCGGTGCAAGATAGTTGCATGGTTTGTGCCCAGTGCACCATAGGCTCAGAAATCGTTGTGAAGTCC
>NW_018396439.1:0-1230 GCF_000003195.3 Sorghum bicolor | reverse complement strand
TGCAAGATAGGTACACAGTTTGCGCCTAATGCATCATAGGCTAAGAAACCATTTTGGATGCACCCGATGATACTCCTGGGTAAAGGGGCTCAAGTGGAAGCTCAGTTTGCTTTGTTTGGAGATAGTGCTAATCTAGATGCAAGATAGGTGCACGAATTGCATCGAACGTACCATATGTTTAGAAATATATTTGGAAGCACCCAATAGAACTCCTAGATGATGTGTGTCATATAGAATCTCACTTCGGTCTCTTTCGAGATAGTGTTAGTTTCGGTGCAAGATAGGTACACGGTTTGTGCCTAATGCACCATAGGCTAAGAAACTATTTTGGACGCACGTGATGGTACTCCTTGGTGAAGAGGCTCATGTGGAATCTTGGTTCTGTCTGTTTGGAGATAGTTCTAATCTTGATGCAAGATAGGTGCACGGTTTGCATGGAACATACCATATGCTCAAAAATCAATTTGGACACACCCGATGGAACTGTAGATGCACCCGATGGAACTACTAGATGAAGTGTATCATATGGAATCTCGCTTCAGTCCAGTTGGAGATAGTATTAGTTTCGGTGCAAGATAGTTGCATGGTTTGTGCCCAATGCACCATAGGCTCAGATATCATTATGGAAGTTTCCGATGGTACTCCTAGGTGAAGAAGCTCAAGTGAAAGCTCGGTTCGGTCTGTTTGGAGATAGTGCTAATCTTGATGAAAGATAGGTGTACGGTTTGCATGGAACATACCGTATTCTTAGAAATCAATTTGGACGCACCCGATAGAACTCCTAGATCATGTGTGTGATATGGAATCTCGCTTCAATCTGTTTGGAGACAGTTTAGGTGCAAGATTGGTGCATGGTTTGTGCATAATGCACCATAGGCTCGGAAACCATTATGGAAGCACCCGATAGTACTCCTAGGTGAAGAGGCTCAAGTCGAAGGTCGGTTCGATCTGTTTGGAGATAGTGCTAATCTTGATGCAAGATAGGTGCACGGTTTTCATGGAACATACCATATGCTAAGAAATCTATTTGGATGCATCGCAATAGAACTCCTAGATGACATGTGTCATGTGGAATCTCGCTTTGGTCTATTTGGAGACAGAGTTAATTTTGGTGCAAGATAAGTACACAGTTTGCGCCTAATGCATCATAGGCTAAGAAACCATTTTGGATGCACCCGACGATACTCCTGGGTAAATGGGCTCAAGGGAAGCTCAGTTGCTTGTTGATCA